>NW_015150689.1:373914-417132 GCF_000732505.1 Cyprinodon variegatus
TGAGTAACTTTTTTCACTTAACTGTAATTGTACTTTTCCTTACATTACTGTATTTTATGTTTAGTGACTTTGTTTTATTTTTTTGTTTGCTACTTGATTTTTTGCACTCTTTCCACCTTTGCATACCACCTCGGCACCAAGTATCACCATAGGGACAATCAGAATTAGAAATTGTTCCTATCCAATTTTAAATATAATTTTGTTAGAATTTCTTTAAAAAAAAAAACATTGAAATTAAGGATTAATTTAAAGACCTATTCCTACACAATTAGAATTTTAAGATAAATCACAAGGTTGTTAAGGGTTCTATGTGAAATTCAGCATAAGGCCTCCGTCTGGGTGGGGAGTAGTGGAATATTATTGCTGTTTATGAGCAAAAACAACAGAAAAGTCAGTTTTTCAGGCCAGTGTATTTATATAAAGCCAAATAAAAACAACTGTTATCACAAGCCAAACAAATAGAATTTAAATTATGTAATATATATTAAAATAAGACTATATACCATCCAATTATATAGACAAATTCAGTTTTAATTATTAACAATTCAATTAGATCCCACTTATACCTCAGACCTGTTCAAGTTAAGGGTATAGTGGAAGCTCTTCTTTGTGCTTTGAGTTCAGAGCGATCATATAGTTTGAAAACTTGAGCGATGAGGACAGATTATAAACAGAGCTGTGTACTTACCTATATATATATATTTTTTTTTATATATATATAAATCTTCCACTATGTATTGAAATAAGTTTCTTTTTATTATTTATGTTTTTATTTTTTATTTTTTTATTGGAAATAGAGATAAAACTACCCTTTATTGTCTCACAGAGGGGAAACTCAAGTTTGTCATTGGCAAAGCAAAAAAAGCTAATGGAAGCATGGAAGTTCACACATCACCAAAACAAATAATGTGAAAATTTAAAAGACTAAAAAAATCTGTTAAAATTAAAACAGATCAAACAAACAAAACAGGAATTGAAAACTTGAATAGACTATTCAGTAAAGGAAAAGCCAACATCACAGAGAAAGAAAGACTGTAGTTACAAAGATGGCCTACTTGATTGAATAAAGAGAGACATGGTCGGGTAACTCGCCAGCCATGCTTGTGAATAAACAAACTAACCAACCACTCACAGATTAAAGCATCATTAATTAGCATCATTCACATGCAATCAAAGAGTGGGAAAGAAAATACATAATTTATATGGTTGTATTGTATTGGCTTATTTGTCATATTCAGGTTAACAAAAAGTCCACAATGTTATTTAATGTTAATTGAATTCAGTTTACTTATATAGCAGCAATTCATAACACATGTCATCTTAAGATGCTCTACAGAGACAGTTCAATCAGATCATACAGTTAGATATGATTTAAAGTCTTCTATCTAAGGAAAATTTGTCATTTAATATTTAGGATGAAAATTAAGGAGTACGAATAACATGCAATAAAAACATCACATAATGCACCAGCAATAAAACAACAACAAACAGGTTTGAATCAATTCATAGAAAACAATAATTTCAGAAGAAATATTATAAAAGTTAATGCTCCCTTTATGTGTTTAGCTTCCCTAAATGTTAGTATGTCTAATAGTTTTTTCATAACGTTCACTTATTGTGAATTTAAGTCTGATGTTTTGGTTGTCTGATATAGACCTAACTTTTCTCCTGCTTTTTAGATACAAATTGTTCAGACCCTGCAAAGTGTTTCCTGGAGCCCTACCTCCATTCCTCTAGCAATCTTTAATTTAATCCTGGCAAACCTATTGTCTTTCACTTATACACTTATTTTTTTGCCACCATTGGCGTTAAATGTTCAAAACACTAAGCACTATAATCATCTTAATACTTGTTCAATAAAAGTAAGCATAACCAGAATAAACATAACCAGGTACTTAGATTTGCAGGCAACAAAGACACAATGTCTGTTTCACAGCATTTTTTTCAGTCGAGCGGACTTTAGTCAAGCATGCCAGAATCACAGGAGGAGAAGGAAGCCTGACAGGCTGCATTCCTAAGAAAATATCATTGCGTGCAAAACAAATGGAGGCACTTTGATGACATGACTGTACATGACTGTTAATGACACAGAGTAAGCAAAGTTTACTGATGATCTGATGGATAAAAGTAGCAAGAAAATATATGTGGCCAATCACAAAATGCTGTTTGTTCAGACTGAGATGAGGATGATACAAGTCTGTCTCCAAAAAGAAAACATCTCACCAAAAGGAAAAACAATTTGATTTTCTACAGGCACTTAATAGGTTTGTTTGAAATGAGATGATGAGTATCTGCTGTTCAGTTTTTGCCTGATGGCAAAATAAAAACCTGTTGTGGTTTAAATCTGAGCATTAGGGGTGGAGTTTGCATGTTTTTTTTTTCTTCACATGCAGGGTTTTACTATAAGCATAACTTCCTGTCAAAGTATAAAACCCTGCAAAATTATGCACGTGTTAATGTTGGTTTGCAACTATTATGGACTGGATACTTTTTAGAAATTGCCCTACCAAAAAAAAAAAAAAATCAGGATAAGGCCCAGCAGATCTTAAGCAGGATTATATAAACAAAAGAGAAAACATAGTTACAATTTCTGAAATACTCTAAAAAGCTTATAAGTGGTAGGAGAAAATATTAAAAGTTTTAAAAATGAAGCAAGTGTTTACTTGTATAGTTCCATCATACAAGCAAAATGAAACCCAAAAAAATACAAGCCCTCAATGGTTCAAATTAAATAATCAAAATTTTTTTCTGATTTTCTCTTTCTTTTTTATGATTATAAGAGGGTTCATCACAAACTGTTATCATTTGGAAGATAAAGGAAGAACACGCAACAACCAGGTTTGATTACCGTGTTTACTCCACTTTGCTTCATTAGGAGAATGAAAAAGGCACCAAAACACACATATCTGTAAACCTCAACATCCTGTTGTCTGGGAAGTGTGTTTAATTGTGGACCCTGCAAGTCCAGGACCCTTGGCTTGATCAACTGGTTGTAACAGCTGAGCATGAAGACCTTATAAAGCCAGCGCGGAGCACCTTACCCTTAAGGCAAGGCTTAGGAAGCTGAGGAGAAGCTGTGATGGCTGATGAGTTTCTGGCCTGGAGGGAAGACAGTTGTTCATTAAAACCATGGAGGAATGAGGTCCAAGGCAGGGAATCAGGGTTGCTACCTCTTGATTGTCTGGATCTCGATGTATATGGATGTACAGTGGTTAAACTGCTAATTGCAAGACACTAAGAATTTAATAAGGCTGCAATTTCATCATGCAAAAGAAATCAAAATAAGGATTATTAATAAAGATTATAGTTGTGCTCTTGCAAACACTTTATTTAAAAATGTAAATGCCCTGGAGCTTTAAGGATTATCTGATTTGCATGTTGCTCAAACAAATCTTTACAGGTGTGGAAAAATACTCCAAAATGTGTATAAAAGTTATTCAAGGGAAGACGTGAAACTTGTAGGGAGCTTAATTTCTATAAAAGTTTTAAAAAAGCATTTAATCCGCAATTAATCCTCCAAAAAGATGTTCAGTTATAGGGATTAATTCTGTTTTAAAAATTCAAATGTATGTTTTCTGTTTAATTATTAAGATCATTATGTTGAAGACTTTGTTATATAAATCCTAAACAAATGCTAATATGATTTTTTTTCTTTCTTCTCTTTTTTTTCCTGTTTAGGATTTCTGTATAGGATTTGTGGAAAAAAAGGTCCAATGTAAGATTAGTAGAATTTGTTTATATGAATTACTTAAGCATCGTCTTTTTCATGATTTCTTTTGTGTAATTCCCAGAACTAAAACATGTCTGGAAGAGAATAAAGCAGATTGGGGTGAAAATGTTTACAAAAAGAAAGAAACAAATAAATAATCCATAATAAGAAAAGAAAAATCCCTCAAAAACTCACCTTTTGCTGCTTTTTATTACCGCAAGCCTCTTCCTTGACTGTAGGTGGCGCTCGATTGCAGTTATGACGTTAGAGGAACATCTTTACCGTAGAAGAAGAGTCTGTTGTTACTGATGTGGGAGAAGAAACCGTTAGCTCTGTTTACAGAAGGTAAGTTTAGATTATTTTACACAAAAATGTGTATCTTTTGAATATTTAACATGTTTTATGTGTGTTTCATAGTGACGTCATAATAATGGCATTATTGATTCGATGTAGCTGGATAACTAGCGTGTGTAGCTGTTTACTTTGTTCAGCAGAGTTTATCACTAAGTGTGCTCTGATGAATACAGAGATAGAAATGGAAATAGTGAAGTCTGATTGTTGTTGTAAACCGCATCACAGATGTCAGGTAGGAGGAGGCTACTGCCCTGTGTGGGTCTGGGGCTGCTCGCTGTCCTCTGCTGGGTGTGGGTCTCCTTCGCCTCCCTCTCTGGAGAACAGCTTCATCTCGAAGTCCTGGACGTGGCGGACCGAGGAGCCTTTCAGCCGCAGAGCGCTTTGTCCGACATGGAGTTTGGCTCTGTGGCCTCATACAGAGGACCAGGGAACAGTGACCGCCGCAGTAACAAGGAGCTGCCCATTATCCTCTGGTGGAGTGGGGGACTTTTCCCACACTTCCCTGGTGACACTGAACGCATCGACTGCGCCACGTCCTCCTGCCTGGTGACAAGCAACCGCAAGGTACCAGATTTCAATTCAATTCAGTTTATTTCTGTTCTGCCATTTCACAACACATGTCATCTCAAGGCACTTTACTGTTCACCAGATCATACAGTCAAATTGATTCAAAGTTTTCTAAGCAAAACAAGTTGATTGCATCGACTCATTGACTCAAATGCAATCACTCACACTAAGCATGCTTGTAGCGACAGTGGAGAGGAAAATCTCCCTTTTAACAGGAATAAACCATCAGCAGAACCAGGCTCAGTGTGAGTGGCCATCTATCAGAGGCAGAGATTCAAAAAGCAGCTGTAAAAGGCACCCCGTCAAGGAAACACACAGCCAGGCAGACGAGCTCAGAGCCAGCTCCCATGTCAGAGGATGAAGAGAGCACATCCAGCCAGTCACGGTCAGAGAAACAGGACTACACTGAAAACAGGCCGATCTCCAACATCTATAAACAAGGGTGTTGATGGCAGCAGCACAGCTGATATTTCTCTCGAGGATGGAGTCACAGCCAAACAGGAACATTTCCTGAAGGGTTTGACTCAAATAGAAGAAAAGTGGTGTGTTTGCATCAGTATTACTGCTCTTTATCACATTTAGACACATAACAACCCAAACCTTAATGCATTTTATTTGTTTTAGAGATGAAGAATAAAATTTCATGATTGATGGACCTCTAGAATGTTGATTACAACTTTAAAGGCAAATTAACTTTTTAGTAAATGGAGTCAACCTGTGATTGATTTAATCACACTCTTTTTTTATTAATTCATAAGAGGTTAATCTTGGAGAACATTAGTGAACAAACAGCCATGAAGGCCAAGGAACACAACAGACAGGGTCAGGATTATGCTTTGAATAAGCACAGTTAGGGTATAAAACATAATTTCAAGCCCTACATTGTTTTTTTTAATGAGAGGCGATAAATCTGTTATCTGAAAATGCATGAAATGATCACAGCAGCAGATCTAAAGAGACATGGCACTGTTGATATGATAAGTATCCAGAACGAAGGAGACTGGTAATCAGGAAAAGGCAGTAAAAGATCATCCAGCTCATACCATCAATCTAAGTGTCATAACTTCATACAATCCTATTTTCCTTCGGATCAGGTGGAACAATCTGTCCACAAACTATTTTATTCAATGACTAAAACATTTTCAGAGGAGCAGCTGGAAGAGAGCTATTATTAAAGTAGCCATTGGCTCTTCTTAATTAATTTGCCACAATTCATGTTGACTGAATACTGCAACTATAAAGAAGACTGATCTCTAGTCAGATAAAACCAAGTTTTAACTGTTTTTGTTCAACAAGCAAATGCTATTTACTATTCCTACCGTAAAACATTGTGGTGGCAGTATCATGCATGAGGGATGTTTTTATTTAGCAGATCATAGTAGATGGACAGATGGGACAGAGCTAAATACAGTACCATATTGGAAGAAAAGGGTTTAGGTTCACCTTCATACAGGATTAAAAATCTTAAACACACAGATCAATTCAAAAATGAGTAGCTTAGACCAAAGGATTTAGTCTGTAAACCTGCAAGCAATGTTGAGAGATATCCAAATAGGTTATTGCAGTTAGAAAGCTTTGCAAAATTCTGACTTTCAGGGAAGCTAAATGGAATAAGATGACACATTTTAGACTTGTATTGGTGCAAATAATTCAAAATGATAAAGAATTGTAATTTCACTTGAGAAATGTGCATTTATTAGTGCGGCTCTGTGTTCTAAAATCTAAGTAAGATTCAATTCAGTTTGTGGTCTTAATGTGCTGAAAATATCAAAAGCCAAAGGTTACTGTTAAAGTGCACACATTAAAAACGCGCACTGTTCTCTTGGATTCTGAAAAGGTCCAGCTTTACAAGAGGACAGCATCCATCATCTTTTATGGGACAGACTTCAGGGCGTATGAGGCTCCACTCCCCCGCCTGCGCCACCAGACCTGGGCGCTTTTCCACGAGGAGTCACCGATGAACAACTACATCCTCTCTCACGGACCTGGGATCAGGCTGTTTAATTACACGGCCACATTTCGCAGGGAGTCAGACTATCCCCTGACTCTGCAGTGGCTGCCCTCCCTTGAATACCTGCTGGAGCCTGTCGCTGTGTCTCTGGAGGAGAAAAACCGCCTAAGGAGGGAGGGCTTGGCTCCTGTGCTTTATATGCAGTCTCACTGCGACGTGCCATCGGACAGAGACCGCTACGTCCAAGAACTCATGAAGTACATCCAGGTAGAGTCATTAAAGGGTGCCTTTCTTTCTGCTTTATATTCATATAATCAATAAGAACTGTTTAGTTAAATTGATATGAGAGGCTACCAGACTTGATGTTTTGCATTGACTTATTGTTCTCTACTGAGAGTGTTATTGGACAACATGTAGTTTACCAGAAATGGGTTTTCCAGAACAATCCCATTGGTCCTTATTGAATTTTCCATCCAGGAACAGAAAATATTTTCAGAATAAATCTGTGAGCAGTTTAAAGGTCAGCTCAGGCTTTTCAGTCAAAGGTTTCATTAACTTGAGTGGAAATTTACCAGAATCCCAGGTATATCTATGATAAAGCATCGTATAGAATGTTTAGAGGTCAAGTGCTAAAAAAATCTTGTGATTTTTACTCATCCTCTTCTGACATGAATAATCGTATCGTTAGTCGTTATCTTGATACATTTCTAGACATGATGGCAATTTTGAATTATCATCAAAATAATAAAATAGAAATAATAATGATAAAAGGCTTATAAAATGGGTTGATTGTGAATTTTAGTTTTAATATATTTGTTCTTTTATAATTTTATTCCATTGGGGTATTGGCAAATTCATGAGTAAATGTGGTTCCTATTGGATGTTTAGTGATATAAATCCCACTACTTTATGTAACTGGTGTCCTGAAGAAGCCTGTTTTATATTTGTGTATTTTTTTAAGAGTAGCATTAGCTATTGGGAGGCTAAGATTTCTGCGATGGGCAGTCTCAGTTAGGGATGTCCTGATCCGATATTATTAGAGGGTATCGGCCGGATTTTTACTCAAACTCTCGTATCGGATTAAATTAGCCTGCATCTAAATTTCCGATTTTTTTTTTTTTTAAAGCTGATAGAGACTCTTTGGTTTGAGGTTTTTATAACTCATTGTTAAATGTAACATTGATCATTTGTACCTCTTGTTGTTGACTATTGTTCACTGCTATAGAAATACCACATGATCAGGTTTAACTAACATTCTACAGTCAAAAATGAGCAATAATAGCCTGAATGATTCGTGCTAACATCGTATCGGAAATGGAAAAAGTGCTTGTAAGGGTGGTTAAGTTTCCCCAACTTTAACCTATAAAAAATGAAACAAAGACATTGTAAGATTTTTCCTGAAATGCTTTGCAAAGGGGAGTCCAGAGTTGAAAAATCAATCTCTGCATCTCCGCTTGGCTCAACACTTGCCAGGCTTTTTATTGAGCAGTCAACACATTCCAACAGCATGCGTTAGTTTCGATTACGCAGTCTCTTAGACATAGCATGAACTTTTAAGATAGGGAACTTGCCTGGTTTTAGTATACGCTTTACACAAAGTGTCGGGGTTATGACTTTTCACTTCTCTGCTTCTCAAATGAAAAACAGGGAAGCATTCTTGCAAAACATTTGACCGTCTTATGGCCTTCATACACTATTTCCAATAATGAGAGCAACATATAGAACATATAAATGATTAAAAGCAATATAAAACATATAAATGAATAAAATGATAAAAACAACAAAAATCATAATAACTCTAAAAGTGGTATTAGGACACCCCCAACAGCTATGCTGTATAATTACCAAAGAACAACTTCAAAGAATTAATGAAGAGTGTTTTTATCGTTATCAGGATTTTACCACAAAATATGATGCGATTTTTAAAGCCATATCGCCTAGCCTTAATGAGCTTTAGATGCAGAGTTCCTCTGCAGACTGGAAATTTCTAGAATTATGTGTTTATTCGGCTCTAGATCGGTCTAAACAAATAAAAACACAGACTAGAGTTGAAAAATATTAGTTTTTGAACTTTGTCTCCATTCTCTAAAACCCATCCATTGATCCATCGCTGAGAACTTTACAGATTACTGGCATAAATAGTTAAAATAAGAGATACAAACAACTCAATTTGAGTGTGGAAAAGAAGAAAGCGTTAAAATGATAAAATAAAATTGTCATTCTCTTGGTTATTAGGTGGATTCTTATGGGAAATGCCTGAACAACAGACCCCTCCCAGAACACCTGGAGGACACAGCCACTGCTACCGGCGAGGAGCCGGGATTCATGAACTTCGTGGCTCGCTACAAGTTCCACCTGGCACTGGAGAATGGCGTGTGTCCAGATTACATGACAGAGAAGCTCTGGCGGCCCCTCCATCAGGGCTGCGTGCCTGTCTATCGAGGCTCCCCGGTGGTGGCTGACTGGATGCCCAACGACCACTCAGTCATAATTATAGATAACTTTCCCTCACCCAAAGCCCTCGCAGACTTTCTCAAGCATCTGGATGAGAACGATGATGAATATGTTAAATATTTAGAGTTCAAGGACCCCAGAAGGATTACCAATGCTCGCCTGCTGGAGGGCTTGGAGACGCGTGAATGGGGAGTTAACGACATGAGCAAGCCTAACTACCTAAATGGATTTGAATGTTATGTTTGTGAGCAGGAGAATGCCCGATTGGCTGCAGAAAGAGCCTACAGGAAAGCTCAGAAGAGGAACCAAGCACCTCAGCCTAAAATGGCCAGTAACTCCCACATGGGCTGCCCACTGCCCAGCCCGGGGTACGGAGACGTCAAAGACTTGCCTCCAGACGACGGGTGAGTTGGAGCCAATTTATTCATCCTGCCAGGTGTGAACGCCACCTTCTCTCTCAACCCTAATGTAAATAGGAATGTCCTGAGGGGAGAAAAATCTCTTCGTTTTATTGTCTAATTAAAGTAGCCTTTTGAAAAGAGTCTAATCTGTTTGCCTATCTGTCTGCAGATGGTTGCAAATATGGCCTCAGGATTACTGGCAGAGCCTCGATCAGGCTGAGGGGCTGGAGTCCCTGATAAGACACAACGAGTCGGACCCCTCTCTGCTGTGGAAGCACATCCAGAACATTGCTGTGAGCAGAGCCAGAGGAAAACACTGACACAGGCTCTAAAGCAAACAGAGCATGGAGCCCGTCCAGGGCTACAGGGCGGCCCCTGTTATGCGTCCCCTCTGTTTAAACCAGGGTTCAAATCACAGTTTCACACCGAGCCTCAACAGCTTCCCTTGTGTGGATTATAGTGTCTTCAAAAATCTTCAAACCTCTTAAGCTTGTTCAAACTACAACCAAATCCCTTTATTTATTCGATCAGGATTTCATGTGATAGAGCAGCAAAAAAAAGTGACATGGTTGAAAAGATATTTATAACACTGCAAAAAATTAAAATCTTAATAAGTTATTTTTTCTTAAAATAAGTGCATTTTATCTTGAATTGAGGAGGTAAGTGAGACATTTTGCCAATGGAACAAGACAATTTACATTTAAAATAAGAAAAATAATTGCAGTCTCTTATTTCAAGTGCATATTTTCTAATTATCTTATTTTAAGAGTAAACATACTAATTCCATTGGCAGATCATCTTATTTACCAACTGAAATTAAGGGTAAATAACGGTACACTTAAATTAAGAAACTTTTACCGTACTTATTTCTAGATTGTTTTTGCAGTGAAATACATGTCTGAGAAAGTGTTACAGCATCGATGCATATACAGTCCCCTAACATGAATACTCCTTACAACAATCATTCTCTTTCATTGCAGCTTAAAGCCATTTGAGGCACATTTAGAAACTTTTTTTTCCTTTGCAAAGTAGTTTAGGTTCAAGCAGCCTGGCCAGTCACTCTGATTTATACGTCTGGTAATCAGTTTGGCCCATAATGCAACAGCGCTTCCCTGCAACCATAACAGTCAAGTATGCAGCTGCAACAGAGAAATGGTTTAATGATGCCCTTTTTTATGTCCCGAAAGTGATGCTTATGTTATTCAAATGTCAAAAACTGGCTGCTGTAGAAGCTTTTCTTAAAAAAAAAAAAAAAAAGATGTTTTTGCATCATATGCATATTTATCTGATTGGTTCTAACCAGTTTCCAGAATAATAGGCTTTCTATATGTTGTAAATTAGTCTCCTGGGCCTCAGATTGTTGATCTGATTTAGCTCTGGTCTTTCATTACATCATTTTAACGCATTACTGACTTGCCAGTTATAGCATTCCTCTAAGTTTTAGATGTTTCTCAAATTCAGCTCACCGACATTTAAGCCTTTTTGTGTTTTGATATACAGAGGGAGTAATTCAGCCATTTCGTTGAGCAGAAGCACATCTTAAACGCGGAGGACGACAGCCGTATCGAACAGACTTTCATCCAGACTTGCTGTTCGTTTACCTCCACCCATCTTCTCATTATCTGTGACATATTCACTGTCACTGCTTTAAAAAAAAAAAGCCCCACAGCTGCCACCATCACCATGAAATGCCATGTTCAGGATAAGGACCAATACCTCACATGTAGATAGAATAAAATCATCTTGGTCCAATCTTCCCACATCTCCTCCCTCCACATGTTTTCTGTATCCGGCTGTATCCTTTTTAAGGCTTTCCTAATAATAAATCCACTTTTCTATAAAGGCCAGATATGTGGAGCATATGGCCAATAGGATTTCCCCCTCAGATTTGGATCTCTGCAGCTCCTCCAGGCTACCACGACGCTTCTAGCTGGATGCTCTCCTTTCCTTTGGCTTTATACGTTAAATGGCTTCTCAAGGCAGTTTGTTGCACTGGATTTTATTTAAGGGGTTTTGGAAAAGGGAACTAAATTAATTTGCATGCAACACTTTTCGGAATTGTAAAAAGTTTGAAAACCACACAGTCTTTAGGTCTGACTTTACAGCCACTCTATCACATGCAATCCCAGGGCAACACCATAAAGGTTATGGTTGTAATGTGACAAAATATGAAAAAGTTCAAGGGTTAAAAATACTTTCCCATCTGAATCTGGTGCATTTATACCACATGATTCTCTATCCAACGTGACACTTTGGAGGATGTCTCAGAAGCTTAGATATGGACATTTTCATGTGATAGCCAGAGCAGAGGGGACATAACCATATTTTCTCTGCATTAAGCATTAAATGTGCAGTTGTTACAGGGGCAGATGCTCTTGGAAAGCTGCTTTTTTTCAGCTCTGGAGCCGAGCCAAAAGGACTTGTCCTGTGCACCCAAGGAGATCTGCCTAACTGTGTGTGAAGACCATCAAGGCAGCAGCCAGTGGTCTGCTTGTGCTTTTTTTAAAGTTAATCTGCAGGTGGCCAATGGCTGGTAGCCAGAGTCACAATTATGCAAACAGCTACTTGAAGTGACAGTACAAGGAAGGTGCTTTTATTTTTTTTGCATAGGAGTTTGGGGAATGTAAAGCACAGCTTCCCAGCAGGAAATCTCTGCACTAGTGATGGTTCGTGAAAACAAAACAATTCAGAATTTTTGTGATAAATACTTTACATTATTGCTCAGACCCTCATATGTTGCATCACACTAAACTCTTCCTTGTGCAATAATTCTCATTCTAAACCGACTGCTGTGTGTTTTCAAGCACACTCTGTTTTTATTTCTTATATATAACATTTGTACCAGGATTTTGTAAAGCATTTTATTTTGCTAGCAATTTATTGTACATATCAACTATTTTGTATGAAGAAAAGTAAAATAAATGAATGTTTTTTTAACAGTACATCTTCTGTTGTTGAATTAGTATTCAAGCACATGACAACCTGAGTCCAAACATTAAAAAAGAAACGCATAAAAAAACACATCCTTCATTATAAACTGACACACAAACACGTTTCTCCCCCTAAATAATGGATTGTTTCTAATGCTTAATGACTTACAGATGTGTTATTATAAAATATATTTGTGCAAACTTGAGATGATTCCCAACTTATGAATATTAACATGAAGAAAGGGGTGCGAGGATAAGGAAGTGATGAAAAGCTCGAAGGATTAAACGACGGCGGCGTAGCAGCTCTCGCAGTGGACCTTCCTGTTGTGCAGGAACATGTTGGCAAGAAGATCTCCCATGGGTCTACTACACACACCACACTGCAAGAGAAGAATATCATCTTAGGCAGTGTTGCAAGGAAAATCCTCTTACCGTTTAATAAAACCTTGACGGCGCAAACACATGCTGGAGCCTTAAAAACTCCTTAAAGGCTTTTCGTGTTTTTGCGTTCAGCATCAAAAATTTAAAAACATTTTATTACAAGGAAGATATTTGTAAAATAACACAATAAAGACACTTGTTGTGCTAGTACTCTAATTTGTAGTTAAATTAATTCACAGCAGAAAAGTCCCACTGATATTTGTTGACGTTTTGCAGCAAACAGAGAGGGGGACATTTGACCATTTCTCTTTCCATCTAGATCAGGGGTCAACAACGCGGTGCCCTCAAGGACCACATGGAGGGCCCTCAGAGTCTTCTAAATGAAAAACAACCCACCTGTGGGCTAAGTTTGAAATTTTATTTTATTCTGTTGCTCTTCTTTTTAATCATTTATAGAGATTTCAAAATGACAATGTCTAAATAAACTTAGAAATTAACAGAAACAATAAAAATATGTTAATAATGAACAAAGTTTAAGCTAACGCTAACCCTTGCAGCTCATGGGTCAGTAATGGCCGCCTTTCCTACGTCTCGGTACCCTTGAAGTGGCCTTAAAAAAGTTGGTGACCATCTAGATGGTCAAAAGTCCGGGAACTTAACAGGTTTCCTACAGGATTTAAAGATGAATCTGGTATGGTCGTGGAAGAAGATTCTTTTGTGAACCATTTCTGAGTGGGTTTGGCTCTGTTCATGATACCATGCCCTCTAACAAGGTTACCCCTGCCTTTAGCAGTGAAAAAAGAGGCCCGCAGCATCACAAATCCTTTACCATACCTTACAGGAGGCCAGAGAAGCCTTCAAAAATTATTATAATTTCGTTTTTTGCATTAATGAAATAATGCTCTCCATTCAAATAGTTTAACAACTATAACTTAACTGTATAGTTAGCCTTTATAACCCAAAGGAAAGATCATTCAATATTTATAAATCAGCTTAGAAATATAAACTTACATCTAATTGCTAGAGGCCCTAAATAAATGGACTCAAACTGAAGGTTTGTTTTTTTTTTTTATTGCAGAAGGCAAACTGTGCTAATGTAAAAAAAGCTGAATATTACAAGGCTTTAACACATATTTACCATTAGTGTCAACAGGTCTAGGGAGCGCTATAAATAACCGATACATGGGCACCATTTACCTTGAAGCACTCGGGGTGGCAGTTTATACTTAGGTGCTCGATGGTGATCTTGGCCTCGTTGCCCACCTTATTTCCGCAGTACGTGCAGTTGGACGACAGCGAGACCCTGAAGAAAAACACAGGGATGGGAACAATTTAGGCTGATCTCCTGAAATACGAGTAAATAATCCTTTGATGTTCCCACTAATGAGCTGAATGCAAGGTTGGCTCGCAGGGATTTCTGTCCCACTGTTCGCACACCGGTTGTGTCAGGAGTGGAAGAATAAATAGGTGAGAGGAGACGGAACTTCGGCTTAAAGCTGGTTTTAAACTGGAATTTGTGTTGGTGCATGGATTAGGTGATAAGGGTGACTGAGAGGTTGATGTCTAACAACACGACGCTCTGTTGGAACAAGATCAGTGAGAGTGAGCTTACGTAAAGGAAAGTAAACACACTCAAAGCTGAGAGCAAGCAGCTCAAAGCACTTAAATGGTGAGATTTAGCCCTGTCAGTGGCATATTGAGGCGCAGAAGGGGAAGAATGGCAGTGAAAGGGTGAAATAAATACTTTTTATATTAGATTAAAATAAATAAGTAAAACTCCAAGTAAGTAACGCAGTGGAAAACACAATCTCTGCATTAAATGCTGTAAAGTCTCTACATGTGAGCATGTTCTGTTTGTTTTTAAATGCATACCATGGAGAGAAATATGTACTGAAGAGGACTAGGGCCGCTGAAAAATAAAATTACCTGATTTTTAAATATTATTTCAGTTTAGTATGTTTAGTATCTCAGAATAATCTAAGAATTCTGACTTTTTTTTCATTGTCAGTATACAGTCAGAATTCTGAGATTAAAGTCAGAATTCTAAGAAAAAAGTCAGAATTCTGAGATTAAAGTCAGAATTCTGAGATTAAAGTCAGAATTCTAAGAAAAAAGTCAGAATTCTGAGAAAAAAGTCAGAATTCTGAGATTAAATTCAGAATTCCGAGATTTTTTTTCCCTACTTGCTTTGATTCTGTTTTATTTTCATGTATTTTAATCATGTAAAGCACTTTGCATTGTCTTTGTACTGAATTGTACCATACAAATAAATTTGCCTTGCCTTGCCTTAAAGTCATAATTCTGAGATTAAAGTCAGAATTCTGAGATTAAAGTCATAATTCTGAGAAAAAAAGCCAGAATTCTGAGATTAAAGCCAGAATTTTGAGATTAAATTCAGAATTTTGAGATTAAAGTCAGAATTCTAAGAAAAAAGTCAGAATTCTGAGAAAAAAGTCAGAATTCTGAGATTAAATTCAGAATTCTGAGATTTTTTTTTCCTACTTGCTTTGATTCTGTTTTATTTTCCTGTATTTTAATCATGTAAAACACTTTGCATTGTCTTTGTACTGAATTGTGCTATACAAATAAATTTGCCTTGCCTTGCCTTAAAGTCAGAATTCTGAGATTAAAGTCAGAATTCTGAGAAAAAAAGCCAGAATTCTGAGATTAAAGTCAGAATTCTGAGATTAAAGTCAGAATTCTGAGAAAAAAAGCCAGAATTCTGAGATTAAAGTCAGAATTCTGAGATTAAAGTCAGAATTCAGACTTTTTTCCCATACTAAACTGAAATAAAATGTAAAAATCAGTTAACTTTTTTTTTCCAGTGGCCCTAATCCTCTTCAGTAAATATGTGCTTGTATTAGTTACAACCAAAACAAATAAAGGTGCCAGTAGAACACACCTAACTTGGGTTTAATTTTCTTCTCTCAGATGTTGGACAAATCAAACAGTGTGGCCTCATTGTACCTTTCTGCAGATACTCTTCATTTGAACAATGAGATCCTTCTGATTCTATTTAAACTCACTGCGACATTAGCTTTATGTTAGAGGAGCACATTTCAGCAAAATCCTGCTGTGGTAGCTGAAGCTCTTTCCTTAAATGTCACATTAAAGGTGGAGAAGGTTTCGAAACAAAGGTTTCTATTTGATGTTATAAACCTTGGGTTTTAACAGGGGTTCATACCCTTTTAAATCCCCTTTATTCTTATTCAGTCTGAGTCGTTAAAATAATTTTTGTGAGGGGTGTATTACCTAGTGCTGCTGGAAAGACTGTATCTTGATGAATAATCATCTGACCAACTGGGGGGGAAAAAAGCAAAAATTACCATCAATATTTTCACAGAAGTGCTTCAATAAGCATTTAGTAAAACAATAATTAATCTTACCTGTTGAGGTTGTCCATGGGATTTAGCACAGATGTCTCGCTGGTGGAATCGACATATTCCCGCACATACACAAAAGGCCTAAAAGAGATGCAGGAAACAAAAAATAACTTAAAATTGGTAGAAATCCTCATTTAGAAGGAGGTTTCTCTGTTTGTAAAGATGCTAACTTTTTGGTATCCGTTTCGGGTGTTGGAACCCGTCGTTCCTCCTCTGCTGCAGCCGTGGAGTACCTCGCTGACCTGCAGATGGAGAGCAGCAGCCTAATTGTCATCTTTTACTTTAAAATGACAGGAGTGTGAAGGGCCATGGGACCTGTCACAGGAAGAATTGCTTCATTTTTTTTACCACTTCTTGTTAAGGGCAGCCATTTAGTGTGGTCGAAAGTGTAAGAATGATGACTCTAATACATGTCATCAATCTGACATGTGGAGGCCCAATAATTAGAGGAAGGGAGCCAAATGAGGGCAAACTGAAAGACAATGGGAGTGCTGATCTCTGGTTGTTGAATGTCAGATAGATGGATCTGTTAAAGCTGAGTTTGCAGGCGACTCTAACGCCTGAGTGGAAAGTTTAGCAGCTGTTTTCCCACAGGGTTCAGGGCTAAATCTGGTTAGCTAAAACACTGGAGTCACATAAAGGGATCAAATCAGTTCAGGCAGACAAGAATAATAAAAAAAAAAATATTCAGAATCCTTTAACCTTTTACCAGTTTGCCAGATTATAACACAAAGAAATGTTGAAATAGATTGATGAATATTTCAATATTGATGAATTTTTTTCACAACTAAAAATCTGAAAAGTGTGGAATGCATTTTCATTAATTCTCCAAGCTGATACTTTGATACTTCTTGGTTCTTTTCAAAACATATCTGAAGCTTAGTCAGATTGGATTAAGACTTTCTGTGAACAGAAATGTTTAAAATGTGCTAAATTGTCAGATCTTAAATAAGGGTGCATGTTTAGAGCTAATTCACTGTTGGGGGGAGATTCTCCATCCCGATATCAAACCATTTGCAAACTAACAGTTTTTCTTCCTGCCCCAACCATCTTCACACATCATGATGTTTCATCCAAGGTTTTGTGCATTTTTATGTTCTTTTAGATGCAAATTGAATTTACAAAAAAATGGTGTGTTTTAAGCGTGGAATATCGTTTTATTTAACAAACATTATTCCTGGCCGGTCAGCTGTGTGTCCACAGATGTTCTCTATCAAAAGCAGTAAAAGGGGAGAGGTGAGTCTATACTTAGATTGAATAATAAAAATGATGTACTCTGATTATAAGATGATTCATGGGATTCAATTAATATCAAAACAACCGTAAAGATATCCTGCTGAATGCACACCCACTCGTGTCAGATTTTTCTTTTTTCAATAAAACACTTTCAAGTTTGTGGTTTTAATAATGTAGGACAAAATACAAACAAATTCAAGGGTTGTGAAAACGTTTGCAGCAAAATCTGGATCTTTGATTTGATTTTCTTGTCCTAAATACATTACATTACTTATTACAGCACTTACTGCAAGTCATAAAGCTGAGGAAGAGCAGATTAGGACTGCATGCAGAAGCACATGCTAAGAATTTAGATAGGAATAAAAGATAAAAAGCTCCAGCTAAGATGAGTTAAGGATAAACATCCGGTGAAAGCATCCTTGCATTATGAAGTCTGACACTAACAAGATCATAAACTTACTGATCCATAGCGGGCTCCGGCTCATTTTGTATCTCCCTGGAAAGTGAGTAGAAAAAAAACAACATATCAAACTTTTATTATCAGCCACAGCTGTCAATAAGCTTGGACGCAATCCAGCAAGGAGGAATTCTGCAGTTTTTATAAGGCGATGATGAAGCGTCTCTCTCTCTCTCTCTAACTCCACCCAGGCCAGGCCTCGGGTTTATTGAGCAGGTCTGCTCTGTTTCTCCTCCTGTGCTGCAGTATTGCCTCAGCATCTTTCATCCACTTCATTTTTATTGCAATCGTCACGTATAAAGTCCCCCTTTTTAGGCCCAATGGTTTCACCTCTTAAAGCATGACAGATATAAGGTATTTTTCCAAACCTGACAGTGGTAACGGTGATTGTCTGAGGTTCCTCAGGGCTGCAAAACAGGAGAAATGTGAAAATTTGAGATTAGAAATATTTGAGATCTTGTCATGGTTTTGGTTATGTTGTGCTTTACTTTGCTCGTTGTTTTCTAGTTTTATTGGTTTAATTCCTATTTTGTTGTAACTTCTAGATTTATGTTAGTTCTCATGTTTTTCTGTTGTCCTCTGTTGTCCTCTTGTGTGTGTTCCTTTCCCCTTGGCTCCCTCGTTGTCTCCTCACACCTGCTCCTTGTCAGCTCGTTAGCCCTCCCTTTGTCTCTGTCAGCTATTTCTGCTCTCCCTCTGCTCTCACTCTTTGTTGGTTCCTCTGTTGTTGCTGGTCCTGTCTTTGCTGTAGTCGTCTCCCCTTGGCTCCTTCTACGTGTTTTCCCTTGAAGTCTCCATGCTTCTGGTCTGTTACATTTTTAGTTGGATTTCTGGACTGCCTTTGTTAACCATTTTTCATTAAAACTACGTGTATTCACCTCTGCCTCTGCATTTGGGTCCTCCAAACCACAACCAACCTTGACAGATTTTCATTTTCTATTTCAACTGATTTCAGTTCTGTTCTTCAGCAAATGATTTGCACACATTGAACTTTAGGATACAACTTTAAAAAAGGGTAAAATGGTAAATGGCCTGTACTTAAATAGGACTTTTTCAGGTCAGAGACTTGACCAAAGCGCTTTATATAACATTCAGTTATTCAACAATTCACGCACACAGTCAAACACTGATGGTGCCCTGGGGCTCACTGACAGAAGCAAGGCTGCCGTACACCAGCGGCACCAGTCCCTCTGACCACCATCAGTAGGAAATGTGGGTGAATTGTCTTGCCCAAGGAAACAACACTGAAAGCGGAAGCTGGGGCTTGAACTGACAACCCTGCAGTTGCAGGGTAAACTCCTTTTATATGATGCCACTGTCGCTTGATTGTGTATTTCATTATCTCATTCTTCATAAACAATACCTGTCTTCCTCCTCCTCCTCATCCTCCTCTCCTGTCGAGACGGTATAAACAGTGGGCGATGTCCATCTATCCCATGGTGAGTCATTCTCAGAGGATCTAGATCACAAACAGGGATGGGACAATAACATGAGTGGATTCATATTGTATGTTTGTTAAAAAAGCAGAGCAGGGTTACTGAAGCCTGGACCTGTTTGGCACAGCTGTGAGGGGAAGGTAATAACAAATACCTGACCTATTTTCATCAGCACCGGTGCACAATAACTTCCAGCTCAGAGAGTAAATGCTGTAAAAGCATAGCTCCTCCACCGCAGTGAAATGAAACGAGGTTACTGGGATAAAAGGAGCCAATGTGCACCTGGAGCTCATAGTAAAGCAACAGCTTACTTCTTTTCAAACATGATCAGTGTCTCTTGATTTTCTGCCTGGTCCTCTTTCTCCGGTTCTTGACTGAGGGAGAAACGGACATACATTGAAAGGATTTTAGCTGGTAATGAAGACAGATCAGAGGAGAGAATGAATGGAGACTAGTGGAGCATGCTACATCCAAACAAAACTTGTCCTCACCTTTCCTCTGTGTTAGTCTGCTGAGGGATTTCCCATTCGGTCATCCAGGACCGCTGAGAACTGCAGAGAGAGACAAACTTTAGATTTATGTTTCTCAGCCTGTGTTGACTGCTTTTAGTGGTAATCAGAGGAACATTTGGTATTCAAAATGTGCAAGATAAATACAAAGACAAACTGAGATGCAGAGATGAAAAAACACCAACAGCCAAAATAACATGTATTTCAGTTGCATTGATATCTGCTCCTTTAGAAAGGTCCAAAAACAGCTAAAAATATAGAAAATGGCTGGTGTAAACCCAGCTACCTTACATAAACATCTAGAGTCAGGAACTAAACATGGGAATGATACTAAAGCAGCCTTAAAGAGAAAGTTCAAGGTTTTTGCTGTTCTGTTTTTAAAATCTAAGCTCTTATTGTACCTGCAGCATATATCTCTTTGGATTTCCTATCTAAAATCCAGATTAATTGGTCCAGTCGGATGATATTACGTTAATCCCTGAGGCAGTAGGTTGTTTAAAAAGCAGCCATTGATTATTTGAACACGAGATGGAGATAGAAAGCAGAAATCTTTTTGTGTTTTAAAAAGGTACTAAGAACAACAACAACAAAAATCATCAAGGATTTTTGGTCAAAATATGCAAAAACTTAACATACTTAATACCTTTTCTTTTTACACTATTTTACCTGTACTTTATATTTGGTATTCTGAAGAAGAGCTTTACTTTTTGTGATTCTCAGCAGATGTTTTTCACACAGGAAGCTTATTAGTGTTACACTTCCTCCAACCTCTATTTCCCATTTCTATTAATGGTGATAACCAGAGAGGTATCTACTGCAGGTAAAATATCATCTTCTCATAAGGTTTTTAAAAAATCTCATACTTAAAGATTCAACTATCTTTTATGTTTTCCGATTAAAAAGCTCAAAGTCCATGTTAACTTCTGCATGGCTGTCCTGAGCCGATGATCTGGATTTTTGGTTGTGTCAAGTGTTCACTTGGGATTTTCAGATACACTTTGATTTGTGTCATTCACGGTTTTCTAATCAGTTTCATTTGCATTTAGTGTTATTTAAGTTATTTTCTAGCTGTATTCAAGCCATGTTAGCCTTGGTTACTCTCCTTAGCTCCCTTCTAGCTACTTTTGTCCATACATGCTCCCAGTTAGTTGATTACTCCATTCATTGTTCTGTTTTCCATATATACTCCTCCTCTGCAGCTACTCTTTGCTGGGTTCTCTGTTTTTCCCTTGGGTCCCTGATTTATCATTTCTGGATTTATGCTTCTGTTACCACCACCTTTATCTGTAAATTTGCAAGAAACCATCTCTGACTCTGTTTCTGCATTTGGGTCCTCTACTCAAACCTCCACTCCTCTGCTGACACATGGCTAGATGAGCAGCAGAAGATAATGATTTTTTTTTTCTGTAAAAGATTTTTACTTTCAAACTACATATAGCTTTATTTGTACTATATGGGGTTGTATTTTTGTGAAAAATATAATAACATACAGACATTTAAAAAAGGAAAATTAAGTGTTTTTAACATTTAAAGCAGCCTTAATTCTGATATGTTCTGATGAAAAAATGCAACATGTAATATGTTCATAACCCTTAATAGTGCTGCGACAAGTGAACATATTTTTGTTCCGGGCTTCAAAAATCTACCTTTGGTGGTGGGCGTTGTTTTAAAATATTTGAAAACCTCTATTTCCTTCATCTAAACTCCTTTTCCTTTCCTCCTCTATTATTTGGCCATAAATATATTATACGGTTATGTGCAGTATCATAACTGTTTGCATCAGAATTGTTACTGTTCATGCAATAAAAAATAATCACAAAAAGCAGCTAAAAGAGAAAGCAAACCTTTCAGACTACAATAAAACATGGATCTTTGGGGATTTTCTCTTTTATGTAATCATTTATTACAGAGCTGCAGGTGAAGCTTAAAATTTTAATAGGTAAAAAAGACAGTTTTCCTTGTGTTAATCCTATTATCTGGCAACCAAACTGCACCTTGCCTCTCGCACAATGAATGAAAGGCGAAACCATCCAAAAATGGCTGCGTGAAAGAACGGGTGTGAATGAATTCTTAATTTAATGAATAAAGCCGACTATCAGACTATGCAACAGCTAGAGCTCACATCAGATGTTTCAGATGTTAACTATGTCTGTCTGCTAGTGTAACAGATAGATAATTAAGACCTAAACACAATGAAACAAAAGCAATAAATAATGATCATTTACAGGTTAGCTGTAGGTGAAGTCATTTCTGGATTTGTGCTTTTCGTCTCCTCCTCTGGTGTTGCAGAGCTGAAAGATGAAATTTAAAATAATAAATAACAGCTGCTAGTAGAGCATATTGACAGTTGAAACTGCGCTACATCTCCAGAGTGATTGCTGCCAGTTATGAATAAAGATGATTACATCAGGAGCAGCAGGTTTAGCAATAAAGACATTGTGTAGCAACATGATGGTGTCACAGCAACAAACAGAGGTTTGGGAGGGATTTGGAGAATCTTTTCCCTCACCTGTTGATGGAAACATCAGCGATGGGCTCAAGCAGGTCAGAGGGGCTGAATGGGAGGGAAAGTGGCTCATAATCAGACACCGCTGCATTATGCATGCCAAGATGCTATCTGGCTGGCTGGAAGACAGTCGCAGCGCCAAACCAATATGATTACCTGTTATGGGATGCGGTCCCCATCGGATATGGATCAAACGGATCAGCCGAGCTGAAAAACAATTTCACACTGATTTCACTCTCAATTGTCAGCACGGCCCTGTCTTGTGTCTGAGGAATTCTGATCACATTGGCTCATAATGGAAAGATTCAATGCAGTTTGAATGGTAAACAGAAACGGAGAGAGGGCAGAAGGCTGGGACTCGTTCAGAATCCGAATCTGGATGTCTTTAGCAGATGGAAATACAGTCGGATGTATACTACACACTTTGGTTCAGTGAGAAATTACATTATTTTTTTTTACCAAAGTTGTCTGGTTTTTGTCTGGCACAAATATTAATTCACAAATTTTGGAATTCAATCATTTGATGCCAACAAACTTCCATGTATTGTAGTCGGATTACATGTGGCACCCCAGTGAAAAGTTGTACATAAAGGTAGTGAAGTGGGAGTTGTGGGATTTATGTGTTTGATTTTTTTCATCAAATAAAACAAAAAAGTTCTAAAATGAGGCTTACACTGGTACCAGCACCTCCTGATTCAATACTTAGAAAATCTTGACAAGTTTTCTTAAGTAGCTCGATTTCAGTCAGATTGGATTTCAAATATTTGAAAATTAGTTTTTAAGTCTTGGCAAAAATAAAAATAAAAATCCCAAATGGCTTAAGTCTTAGGTTCTATTTAGACCAGCAGTCTGCAAGCTTTATGATCACAAGAACCGTTCTTTCCTTCAGTCCAACTGAGTAAAAGTTATTCAGAGTTTTTTTCTTAAGAGTATATTAAGGTAGCACAACTTTGGATAAATATATCCTCAAGACATGCACTAATTTTTCATTAATCACAATTTTTGGCAACAAAATAGGATTCATTTCTTCTATTGGAGGCTGATGTTTGTGGAAAATAAAATAGTTTCTAACAGTTTGACAAGAAAAACAGACAAAAACATTATCAGAGTTCATTCTCTGACAACAATTCAGAGTATTTACCCAACAGAAAAGTTTAAACATTTTGCTAAAGCCTGCAGTATTTCTTTATTGTATCTATTATCAAAATAATGCAAATTGTCGTTTGTCATTAAGAGCCACTGCACAAAGTCCAAACAGCCACAGGTTGCTTCTTCTACTTGTTTTTATTCTGCTTTTATTTTCCTTCCTTTTTATTAATTCACGTAAATCATAATTGCATGGTTGGTTTTTAACCGAAATGCGCTATTTAAATAAACCTGCCTTGCTTTGAAAACTAGTTGCAGCACAGCTGGGAGGTGATACTCCTGGTTCCAGCCTCCATGCGCATCCTCTAGTGTTTTTTTTCTTCTTTATTTAGAGCTGCCCAGTGTTTAGCACCATCCATCTTCCAATCAGCTCTGGGATGTCCTGTCAGCAGCTCCCTCAGAGTTACCATGGCACTCACAACTTTATTTAAACTGAGGCTGAATAACACACAGGTGGACCCTGTTTATTTATGAAGTGGCATCTTTAGACAGGTGGCTGCCCTAGATTTTGTTTAGGGGAACACACTTTTGAGAGTTTTACATCTATATTCTTCACAGTTATACTCTACCTTGTATTGGTCTAGAACATAACAGCCTAATGAAAATAAGGAAAAGAAAGAGGGGGTAATACCTTGATTCTGGGACTGTAGTTGTAACATCTGGGCTTGATGTATCACCATGGTCCTCTTGGCTGGATGTTAGGAGGACATTAATGTAAGAATATGAAAGAATGGCATGGTGGGAATCAAGAAAAAAAAGGAAAACACAGGGCAAGCAAAGGTTAGTGTTGCTGTTCTCATTCAATATTTTCATCGCTAGTCCATTAGGAAAGCCTGAAATCCACTGAACTATTTAACGAGCATGCAGACTGTCTGAATATGCGATTTGGCTTCTTTTCATGTGCGCTCTTTGTCAGGAGTAATCACAGCTTTGGTCGTTACAGAGTTATGACTGTGGGACCGCAGACAGAGCCGGCATAAATCATTATGTTGCATATCGTACTTCTCAGAAGGAACAGCTCTGCACCGATAGATAATTGTTTAAGAGCAGCCTGTCATCTCCCGCTACCTTTGTGTTTCCACGGCTGTCTCATCCGTCTGCTCCTCCTCCTGCTGCGGCATGCTGAGGCTGGTGGAGAGACAAAAAGAAAGCAGAAATACTAATCAGTACAGAGCACTCTCTTCTATTTCTGTACACACATGCAGATAAAAAAGAAAAAAGAGGCTTTTAAAGTTTCAAAGTCATTTCATTCAGGAATATGAGCCTTTTGGTGCTGACACAGAGCAGTAGATCAAACTCTGCGTTTGTGATAAAATTAATCTCATAAATCAGGGTTGCTTGTCTTCTTTATCTATGGTAATAAAAAAGAAACTCCTGACAGAAGAAGAGGGTAAGATTGAGAGTGTGAGGCTTTTCTCACCTCCGTGCCTCTGTGTGCACCATAATGACATCATCTGCCATAAGATCCAGGGTTTCAGATGTCTTCACAGGACTGGACTCACTATAGGCAGACATTACGCAAAAAGTCAAAGGGAGAGAAGAGTTTGGGAACTTCATCTGGGGTAAGTTAAGGTGATGCTTTGCTTGCTTCTAACAAAGGAGCTATAGATTTATCACTGAAGGGAGACTAATTCTTCAAATGAGTGTGGATTAGAACTTCTGAGGGGATAAAGGCCCTTTTTTGTACCTGCCAAGTCCGCCAAGCAGATCCAGACTCCAGCGTCCCGGGCTGGATGGAACAGGCTCTGCTGGTTCTTCTGGGCTGCAGAAGCAGAAAGCAAGAAGTTGATGAACCAAGAGGGAATTTTAAAGCTCATATAAGCTGCTTGACAGAAAAGTGACTTTATGGGTGGTGCAACAGTGCCTCCTTGTGGCTAATATTCAAAGACTCTTCCTAATTGCACAATCAGACAAAAAAAGTGTTTTTTAACCAACCCATCACTGAAACCCAGGAGATCTCCTGTTATCGGTTCGCTATCTCTGAGTGTTGGCTCCTGTTCAGCACTGCAGAGACATGCAGAACACAAAAAAATATAAATAAATAAAAGTAACAGTTCAGCAGGTTATTAAAGCACATGGTTTGGCTGGAAAGCACACACATCTCTTTAGCAAATGTGTTTGTATCACGTTTAATCAAATGTAATTTGGGGACTGTCTTGTGGGGATATTGTTTAAGGCACCAAAAAAAGGAGATGTGATTTGTTCTGTAATTACTCTGAAATGAACACAACAGAAATCAGATCATGTTGGTGTTTACGCCAGCCACGCAACAGCATGAGTGAGGCGGTTATTGATTTTGTTTACCTGTCCTCTGGGGTGGGACTGTCCGCTGGGCCTCCTTCTTCCTCTGCCAGATCTGGCTTGTTGTAATCAGTGCTGCGAGGAAAACAAACTCAGGATCAAACAGTAAAGTGTTGGGGCTGTGGGCATCAGTGTTAAACTGAGAGGGGCTTTATTTTTAATCAACGAATGTTTAGGGGCTGCTTTCATAATGTTTGTTTTTTCACATGAATACCTGCTGTTCTTTGTGTCCAAAGAAAGGAGGGTATCGGACAAAGCAGCAAGCGTGTCAGAACTGGAGCTATGGACATAAATGCACAAGAAAAATGTTGAATGTTGAATTCAAAACACAAAAGAATGAAGTTTAAACAAACAGAGATACTTGCTATCACATCTGGAGGAGGGCTTTGTATAAAAACATAGTAAAAGGTATAAAGGTAAATCCCAAACAACCAATATTGTATAATGCAGTTAAAGATGTTACATTACTGTTTAGTACCGGGAAGTTTCTTGCAAATTACAGTCGAGAAAGCAAACTACCAAACAACTGATCAAAAGCATTTTTACTCTATATTCCAAAGTGGTGCATTGAGTGTAAAGTAATGGTTGTTGCTTTAAGTTTTTGAAGACGAAGCAGCATTTATTTTCTTGTTTCGTGGAAATGTTCAATTTCTCCTATCTAACAGGCTTCTGCTCCGACTTGTCATGTAACGGGTTTCAGATTAAAAATATGTAATAAAATCATAAATAATGATGAGGACCAGTTTGTGATGTTATGAAAAAAGTTATCTGGAATCTAATGGAAAATAATTAAAAGTTTGAAACAACAGAAAAATGTCTTTCATTTAGTCTGCAGCCAGACACATTGATCTGACAAATTGATCTTAAAAACTATAGCATTTTCATCACTATTAAGGCTTTTGGGATATCCAATAAAAGCCTTACCAGTTGCAAAATGTTTCTTTAAGAGATTAATATGAGATTTTAAAAAAAAAAAAAGGAAAAGAGGATATTGCAAAGGTTTTGCTGCATCTTGTTTGATTGGTTCAGGAGGATGTGGATGGTTTCCCAACAATTCTTGTTTGTTAGCCAGTAGTTTCAATGCAAAAACAATATTAAGTCTAATGAAGGACAGCTAGTCATAACTGTTATTGAAATACCTGAGAACATCACACACATGCAGGAAAAAGGAAACAGCATAGTTCCTTGAACAAGTCTGACCTTGGTTCTGCAGATGGCTCAGGCTCTAGTTGTAGTTCTGGACTAGATTCTGGTTCAGGCTCTACTTCTGTTTCAACTTTAACCGCTGACACAGCTTCTACTTCAATTTCAGCTGGAGTTTCATCTTGGGGCTCTGATTGCTCCTCTGGTTCTAGTTCTTGCTTCTGTTCAGCTTCAACTTTAACCTCTGGCTCAGGCTTTTGTTCAACTTCAGGTTCTGTTTCTACTTCAAAAACAACTGCAGTTTCAAATCTATATAGGGGTTCTTGTTCTTTCTCTGGTTCTAGTTCTTGCTTCTGTTCAGCTTCAACTTTAACCTCTGGCTCAGGCTTTTGTTCAACTTCAGGTTCTGTTTCTGCTTCAGTAACAACTGCAGCTACAAATTTATCTAGGGGTTCTTGTTCTTTCTCTGGTTCAGGTTCAGGTTTAGTCTTCACCAAAAGTTCAGTCACAGGGCCTGTAGGGACCGGTGCCACAGGAGCAGGAGAAGCTGCAGTAGGAGCTGACCGTGGTACTGGAACTGGCGGTTCTGTGACAGTTGAGGCAGGAGACTCTAAACCAACTGAATTCTGGGCAGGGGAGGTTTTTGATGCAGGGAAAAGTTTGAACAGGGGAGTTTTATCCTCAGGTTGTGGTTCTGTGGAGACTAAGTCAGTGAGCGCCTGGCCAGCGGCGTTTGTTGCCTCATCTCCAACTTGCTCGGACGGAGAAAGGGGTTCTTTTTTCACAGGCTCCGTTGCCTTTGGATTTAGAGCCTGATTTATATCAGATTTCTTCACAGTGTTGTTGACTCTGTAACCACAGAAATGATGAACTGAACCAAGGGAAGTAATTCAGCACATGCACTAATTCTGAAACATGAGGCGAGACTCACGCGGTCCGGGCTTTGGGTGTAGGAGCAGAGGCAGCAGATGTGGGAGGAACAGCAGGGGAGGGTGCCTCTGTGTTGGCAGGTGCTGGAGTAACAGCACCTTCGCTTTCATCATCAACAACCTCCACTCTGCATGCATACACACAAATTAGATGTAGATATCACAACCAAAAAGGTTATTTTTAGCCCCAGGTTAAAAGTTATATAAAGAATATTTCACCTTTTGGCCACAAATGAAGGAATGTTGGTGGTTAAAGATGTGTCAGGTGATGTCTCTTTAGCCCTGAAGTTGTAAAGATAAAGATATTGGAATATGCTTGGCTTTAAAAAGAAAAACAGGTTAAAACTCATAACATCCGTTAGTGACAAAGCAGAAGTCATACATACTCGTATAGTTTAGCAGCAGACAGAACGTAGGACCGCTGTTTGGCTGCTTTTGGCTTCATAACACTAATGGCAGCCTCCGTCCTGCACAATAAGTCAACCTTGAGTTAATGGAAGGGTTTCCGCTCAACATTAGGCTTTTCAGGGTCAGCAGAGTCTTACCGTTTCTCCTGTTCTTCAGGGCTAAGCTGGCCTTCTGGGTTTTCTGAGGTGTTTCTCACTATATGAGGGGCTCTATGGAGCAAAAGCACAAACATAAACCACATGAAAAAAAAAACTTCTCAGTGAGATGCAAAATGTTATCTTCAGTCCCTTTTTCTTCACTTACATTTTCCTGTAGGCCTCTGAGGGTTTTTTAGTGAAAATTTTCGGTTTGCTATGATATAAAAAAGATTAATTTCAATAGATTTGACAATCAGATTTCATTATGTAATTAAATGTTCTGTTTCTAGAGTGAAGATGCTTTTACCTGGTGCCATTAGAGGGCGCAGTTGAAACAGGCTTGTCTAGTTTAGTAAAAACACCCCTGAGGGAAAAATAAGAACGTTATTAACATTAAAATATATGTTGCATTAATAAATCCACATGTTAATACAGGCACATCCCAGTAAATTAGGCAAGAAATTGATTTTTAAATGTTTTTTTTTAAAGGTACAGGTATGTCTAAATACTATGCAATATGTGGACTATATTCTTAAAAAAAACATAGATAACATGGTCACCCAAAAAATCACTGATTGTGGAAACTTTTCACTGAACTTCCTGCAACTTTGAGTCTTTTCCATCACACCCACCACCACACTGTGGCAAATTATTATTTTTTTTTAAATGCAAAATACAGTTTGAAAGAGAGAACTTCAGCGCCTTTCCACCTTGGCTAATATAAGATAATTCTGACGTCTCAAGTACAGCGTTTTCTTAATTTAGGGACATGGTTCCTGAACTTTTCCTCATTCTGTTTGCAAAAAAATTTTCTATGGTTGAAAAAATTTAAGTAAACTAAAGCAAATAATCTTTAAATAATGCATACCACCTTTAAAGATGAATTGCTTTATTTGACTTTGTTAAAAAATTCAACATTCCTATGAATGATAATAATAATAAAAAAAACTTAAAGTATACAGTCGATTTTTCTTCAGGTTAATTCTACAACGCTCCCCTGTAATTAGGGAATGCAAGAGTTTCCCTAAATCATTTGATTAAAAATTAAAAAGTCTGATTTAATCTTTACTGTCTATTTACGGAAACGGTTTAAGTTATTTCTCCTACCTGATGAGGTATCCTTGTGTTGCCGGTTTACTAAAAGTCAAAACAGAGATTTGGTGAAATGAAGCATAAAAGAAAAACATGTAAATCAACAATATAAATCTGTGACCATACTGATACAATGGTTTTACCTCTCGCTGTCAGAGTTTACTGGTGGGGGGGTGGATTTTACTGGTGAAGACACTGGACTTGTTTCAATGGGAGCTCCGTTCAGTCGCCTGGCTCTAACTTCTGCCAACCTGTACAGATTGTTTTTTTTTGTTGTTGTTATTGAATGACTTGGCAGCTGATGAGTTGGACAGGAACGTTTGAAAATATATTTTTTCTCTTACCATGGCTTCTCCTCCTCCTGAGTTTCAGGCTCGGGTTCGTTTCTTTGCTGCAGCCAGCTGCCATCTCCCTTCAGCTTTGTTCGTACTTTGGTGGTGCGAAGCACAGCTGCTCGGTCTCCAGCTGGGACACAAACAGGAAGAAATATGAGTTATGACATGCATTGCAGGGTGCATGGTCATTACATTCTAGTGTGTGTCCACTATTGGCATCTCCAACACATCCTATCCTAGAAATTTAATTGAAACATTCTTAATTAATGTCAATTTGACAGTATAAAAACAAAATTCTATCTACACCAAGCACATACGTTAATAAATGTAATTAATAAATGTAATTTCAACACATTTAAATCAACATAATATGTTGGTAACACTGTCTATATATTGTTTTGTTGGCTGGAAGTTAGTTGCCTGACAACCAGGACATGGATTACTGTTAGTGACTTTCAACCATTGTGTTTTGTCTGACAAAAAATTGGGTTAGATAGGTTTATGTTGATATGTGTGAACTAGATAATCATAGTAAAAGAACCGCTATAAGACTTGTGTTATGTCTTTTCTTAATAAAAAAGCTCTTAGCCACAGTGCTAAATCCGACTTGTTAACCCTGACTTACAAGCTGCCATAAACTGAATGACTCGATGTTCCAATTTTCTGAGGACAGTCTCTATTTAATTAAATTAGTTGAGTGGTAATTTCTATTGTAAATGTAAATCATCCTATTCTGTTGGCAAATCAGATTTAATGAAGGGAAAATTACACTTTATTCAAGAAAATGGCTCTACTCAGATTTTAATTTGTGCAGTGTTTGTTTTCAGTACAGCGGCCATAACAGGAGCTGTGTAACAGGGGCACCGGCCCCTCTTAGCCCCTGTCTGGAACTGCCATGTTGGAATCTGTTTTGTTTTTACTGAAGATATGTTCCAAATGCAACATAAAACAAGGTTTTATTAAACAGAAAAACAACAGGCATCTGAGAGGTGGCTGCAGGATGAGTAAGAGAGAGAAGATCATAACAGGATGACTTGTAAAGCACTGCCTGCAGTGTCAGCAAGGGTTACTCCCAGGAGAGATGTTACAGAACTAACCAGCAACCTTTATTTTAATTATTATCAGAGCTATTTATATGTAGTTTTGGCTTATTTATAATAGTGATAAATGTAAATAATTGTGTCGTCTACTCAGTTTGGACATATGAGAGTTGCTCCAAAATATACAATAAAATAAAAGAGCCAGTTATGTGAAACCCATGATAGAGGGACAGATCATGACCTGGTTAAATGTGCATTTCTTCTGTTTACCTGCTAGCTTCAAATAAAAGTAATTGTTTTTGTTTTCTTTTTCCAAGTATAGCTGTTTTTAGCATCTCATTAGCTATGAAAACAAGCTATTAATAACAGAAACATTTGTATTTTACAAGGATGTTCCCTGTTTTTTCTTATAAAAATAATCAACTTCTCAGTTATATCTGAAAGAAAGAATAGTGGAAGTGATAGAAGAGGAGAGATGATGCAGGAAGGAAGGAACAGATGGGAGAAGAGTTAAAGCGAGGGAAGAAAAATAAACTGATGGAAAAAAGAGTGAAGGGAGAAACAGGAATATTAAAGCAAAATAGCAGAAAAAGCTAATATGTTAAAAAAAGAGGGAAGAACATGATCAAGACTGACTAAATGCATGAATGCATGACCCACCGCCCCTACTATATTAATATTTCTCTTACTACTTTTTTCTTTATACTCTTACGAAATGCTAACAACAATCATCCCTGCTGTTACACTTGAATTTAAAGAGTAAAAACAAACAAGCTGTACTGTTACAGATTTTTTATTTCATCTTAAAAATATTAAATTATATTCTATTGCTGAGTTGAAAATCCCTGGATTTAATCTCAGAAATCTGGTCACCTTACAATGAACTGCATATCTTACAAGGGTTTACCTGCCTGTTTGAACAGGTGTCGTTTTATTCCTTTAACACAGCTGTTTTGTTTTTTTTTTCTTTTTTTTTTAACATGCATGACAAAAAAAATGATGAGTTTATTTAATATATACCAAGAATAGTGGTTTGGGATTTTAAATATATGCCATCATCCTGATGTTTATCAGCTATAGATTGTACAGATGCTTTCTCTTTTGTATGAGAATATAAAAAACAATCAAATCAAACCCAGCAATACTCTCTGCTGTGTTTAAGTTTAACCACATTTTTAGAAACTATGTTTTTCAAAGAAATCAAATCATTTTAATGCATTTTCTTGAAATTTACCTGATTTATTTGTTTTAAAACTTGCAATCATCTGCTTAAAAACAAATTTACCAGTCAGGTCTAACAGCTATTTTTCTTTTAAACTAGTTTTAAATTTAATAGTGACTACAAAGATTTCATTAGTAATCCATTCCTTCCTGTTTCCCTTGGGTATAAATTTGATACGACACAGAGCCCTCTGTGGAAACCACCAGAAAACATTCAAGAAGCCCAAAGCCAAAAAATGCATTTGCCTAAACAAAAAAGAGGAATGAATAGGAGATAGATGTGTAGGATCCAAGTTTATTTTACCACCAATTCAATGAGGATGTAAGTAAGAAAAATACATTTTTAAATCTAACTATTAGAGAAAGGCTGAGAAGAGTTTTGTCTTTTTATCTAATTTTATCCCAGTTTTCATCAGTTGTCTGCTACTAGTATTTAGAAATCAATTTGGACTTGATGATATATGAATTTTCCAAGAAGTCAGAAATTTTGAACAAAAAACAGGGTTAGGGTTTCAGGAATCACTTTGTTAGCGCTTTTCAATTGGTCTCATTGGACTAATAGTCCATATCGCAGTATAAATGTCTCTGAACCCCAGTCGGCCTCAGCAGATGGCCGCTCACACTGAGCCTGATTCTGCTGGAGGTTTTTTCCTGTTAAAAGGAAGTTTTTCCTCCCCACTGTCCCTACAAGCATGCTTAGTGTGAGGGGTTTCAATCAACTGGTTTTCCTTAGATAGAAAACTTTGAATCAATTTAAATGCATGATCTGGTGAACTGAAAAGGGCCTTCAGATGACGTGTTGTGAATTGCCGCTATATTAATAAAGTGAATTCAATTGAATTGAATTGAATTCAATCACCCGCTAACAAACATAGATATGATATTTTGAAGGATAGCTACATCTTCTTAAGCAAACTAACCAATAATAATTAATCCCTTTTTCCAGGAAACAGTTGATTAAATTGAAAACATGAAAGAGTGATTTAAACAAAGTTTAAATGGTAGCAAACATTAGTTTTCTTTCTAATGTTTGCAACCATATTTATGGGTTCTCAGCATTTTTATTAGAATAGAATAGAAAATCCCTTTATTGTCCCACAATGAGGAAATTCTGGTGTTTACAGAAATAAAAAGATTATAGAAAATAAGGATGGTCACACAAATATGGACCTTGGCAAAATGTTTAAGAATAACATACTAGTGATAAATATAAACAAGAAAATACTGTACTGTAAAGGGTTTTGTTAATAACATTGTCTAGTTTGATGTGTTTTAGTGCAGTATATTGTTTTAGAGCTGCTTTTTTTATTCATGAAACAAAATGGTTTGCTAATTTCTGATGTGAACTGAATATGCAAACGGAAGCAGAGACAGAGGATTGACGGAATTTAACCAAAATGTGAAAATTAGGGATGGGGCGATGCTCAATACTCAGATAAATAACAATATTAACATTTAAAGATACAGTGCCTGTTCAGTGTTAATCAGACTACAATCATTATAATATGGGATTTTCAAACCTTGAGGAAAGATAAAAGCTGTAACCCTAACGATTTTTACGGGGTACATGAAGTCTTAATATGCTAAATTGAAACAGTGACAGAACGACTCTCCCCAGCTCAGCACAGAGGGGCGATAACATCAGATTTTATTGTAGGAGGCACATTGTATCATAATTAGATCACATTAATTGGTCTTCTCACCGTTTGACATGTTTCTCCTGGTGGGATCTCTGTTCTTTCCCCTACAGACGGCCTGGAAAATACATCAGCGAGAAACATTAGTGAAGAGAAAGTGTATTATCAGCAAACCGCTTATCTTAAAATGAGCCAACTTTCATGGTATGTCCCCTCCCCAAAAAGGCTGTCAGGAATTTCTTACTCTCATCCTTCAAATATGCAGATCATCCTGTCCTACTACTTGCCTAAATATACTTCTATGGCTTACATGTGAATGAACACACACATAGTGAGTGATATCTCATATCATCAAAGATGGATTCTGGTTTCCTACTTGGAAATGAGTCGATCCCAGGGTTTTATTTTGGATTAGAAAGCAACCTGTTCAGAGGTAAAAATCAACGCCCCAGGAAATTATTAGAAAAAAGAAAATACAAGTTAGAGACTGTTTCCTTATCTCAAAGAAGCTTATGCAAAAATAAGGGGCATTCAGCCAGGCTGAGAATGCAAATATTAACAGCTAAAACTCCGTAGGCTCTTAGTTTAGCCCTTCTAGAGCAAGTTGAGCAAATATTTCTCAGGACTGTTTCCCTGAATAAAAAAGTGAGACCAAATGGATAAAGGATGTTAATCCTGGCAGTCCACACATGATAAATCATTAATGAAACACGGCAGCTTTTAAAGAAAAGCCCTGAACATGAGAAACGGCTGAAACAAGTGGGCAAACAGAGTTAATTATCCGTTTAAACTGGCAAACATTCACACAACATGACTAATCCAGCGTCCCATCACAACAAAACAGTTAAGATTATCAGTTAAATCATATTATAAACAAGTCCCAGTGAGATTACATACCTGTTCTAACCTAATGTCCAACAAGGCGATGTCCACACAGCTGAGTGTGGCCGGTGTGAGAAAAAGAAATGTCTTTCGTTGCTGACAGGTGTCTCAGTAAACCAACAGGTACGGGCGTGAGCTCTAACAAGCCCAGCCAGTCAAGGAGGGTGGACATGGGGTGGAGCAGTGTGTGTGTGTGTGAGTTGGTGTGTGTTTATGTGTGTGTGTGGCAGAGGTTGCTAAGAAATGTTTTTTTTTTTTGTTTACCACATCTGTGTTTTGTTCTAGAGAATCAGCAAGCATGTACCTGTCCTGCAGGTGGAGGACGATCAGTTCTTCAACCTGAGTGAAAGGTGACAGGGAAGAGGAGGACAATGTGCAGAGCGTGGCATTCATAAATGAGGCGAGTGGCAGCAATGTCTCCTGTGGGGAACAATCGTGTCATGCTCTGCGGGGCCCGAAACCCCGGGAAGCAAACACACATCATTAAAACAAAATCAAGAGAAGCTCACAGAGCTGAGCCCAGAAAACAAAAACATTAAGACTTGATTTATGGTGCCATCTTCTGTGGCGTCTTGAACACTTATTTTATATTTAAAAACACAAACTTTGAAATCTTTTTTTTTTTTTTTTGGCATTTTGCTGGATTATAAAGGTCAGTTTAGATAGGGGATCGCAGAGCCTATTGTAAACAAAACGTTTGCTCAGACTGACTGAGTTGGTGTTTGTTCAAGAGAAAGGCAAGAAAAATGAGATCAGGTTCCCTGCAAATGTCATGCAATTTCTTCCATAGATGAAAACAGTCAGAGCAGGGAAATCAACCAGAAACCCTGCATGTTAGCTGCCAAAATAAACAGTCAGACAATCGCACATATTAGACTTCTGCATGGATGCAGCAGCGTGTCACAGTAACAGAAAAGAGGAAATTTAAATCTGTGAACCAAGGTTTCGCTCTGGTTAGCAGAGCTACACATATTATCCTCCCTCTTTTTCCTTTAACACCAAACCAGTCGGACGGCCTTGTCTTGTAACTCTGACTTCACGAATGAATCATTAAGGTGCTGCTGGCGCAGAATTAAAATGAGAATGCAAAGTATCTGAACTTCACTCCCTCCTAAATTTCACCACACCAAGAATAGGAATGGAGACGATGGCATCAGAAATGGTAGAAAACCTTTATTCTGGTTTCCTGCTAAAGTTCAGCTCCTTATCTTTTCTGATTTTATCTTTTTTTTTTTTAGGTTTTATCCCCTCATAAAAAATATAATGGTTATATTATAAAAAAAATAAACACAGTGAAAATACCTCTTAATCTACGTTGTTTAGCGAAATTCCTCAAATAGTTTTCTGCCGAGTTGTTTCTCATGGGAGAACATCCTGGTGGAGCAAGTCTCAGAGAGGACAGGTTTTGTCTGTTTTCTTTTAAACTGAAAGGTTTGTTAATGTTTATCTAAATGAATTTGGGGCCAAAATCAACATGACATCAGAAATGATCAGTTCTTGTTCTGGAGTTTAAGCTTTAACCAGATTGATTTTTTTTTTCTACATTTCTTCTTCTTTAGATTAGATTGGATTTATTTTGGAATTTTGTATACACATGTATACAAAAAGAAGTCTCATTTAAAACAGCTCTAGACAATTTCATTTTTTAAAGTGCAGCCTTGAAAGCAGTAAAATACAGAACTAACTTCTCATACCTTGAAATAATCCCTTGATAAGGGACTTATTACTTTTGTGTTGGAGTTGGGTTTATTGTCCTGCACTGGAAAAAAATCCAAATCTAGATAAGTCATTTTTTCTTAAAATAAGTGCATTTGTTCTTGGATTGAGGAGGTAAAAGAGAGATTTTGCCAATGGAACAAGACAACTTTTCCACTTTAAATAAGAAAATACAATTGCATTGTCTTATTTCAAGTGTATATTATCTAATTGTCTTATTTTAAGAGTAGAAATACTCATTCCATTAGCAAACTATCTAATTTACCTACTCAAATTGAGGGTAAATAAACTTAATTTAGGAAATTTTAACTTATTTCTAGATTGTTTCTTCCAGTGTGGAAGGTGTTGCTGCAGCAATAAAGCCACTTAACTAATAGTAACATGGATACCACTGCTACTTTATCTGTATGTAATTGAAATCCTTGGAACTGTCATATATAGCCTGAAAACAGTCTGATTATTATGAGGTTCCCCTTCAGTCTAACTGAAAGTTCCTTTTTTTCCTCTCTCAGTGGTGAAACAGCTTATACAGACAACCAGAACACATGCTGAGTTTTTGAACACTTGGTCAAAGTGGAAAAAACGTCCATCACTGATAATTGTTCTGTTTTGCGTTGTTTTTTTTTTTTGGTAAAATCACTGGTTTATAAATAACTATCCTGTAAATAATGTGTCATAAAGGGAACGTATTTAGTCTTTCACATTTCCCAAGGTTGGACACATTAATGGAAATTGCACCTCCTGCTCTGGATAATCTGGTGCCCTGGCTACTGCTTCTTTAGCTCAATCTGCAGGTTTTCTAATGTATTTATTGTTGGTGGAGCTGATATCGCCTATAGTGAATCATTTCTGTGTTGATTAGGCCATAGCGTATGCCTTGGATCAATGTTCTGTTGACAGATTATGACAAAGTGTGTTAGCTGTGTTTTAGCTTCTCCGCCATGCTCAACAGCTGGCATACAGAGCTTCTCCTCCGGACTGAAGCCTACCTGGGCTTAAAAAGAAGTGACAGGTTTTTTAAAAAAAATGCACCTCTGTTTTGCAGCCGACTCCCCAAGGTGTGGCGTCTGGCATCTCTGCGTCATTCGGCTAAAGTTAGCTTGAAGCTTAAAATCCATTACCATTTAGAAAATTCCAGAAATAGTTTTTCCTGCCATATGTCCCAAACATTAAAATACAGCATGTATGGAAACATCTAATGCTCAAGGTGAAAACATGGGGACTTCCTGATACCATTCTTTCCATCAGAGAGATTTATTTATTTTTATGAGTTTGATTATTTGTCTCTGTGAACAGCCTTCATGTGACATGTGTTGGGAATTGGCACTATATTGATAAACTGGAATGAATTTAATTTAACTTTTGCTGAAGTCCAAAAGTGCCTGGTTTATTTAAATGTATCTTTAAAAGTTGCACATAACTCTTTGCTCCGTCTCTATTATAATAACTTTAAATATCAGATGTCAGGAGTTACTTTGTTCTTCAGTATCCTTTTTTACTTTTGGGGAATGTTTTGGTCGGCACCTTTTTACTCTTACTTAAGTGAAAATATTCTTACTGTTACTTGATTACATTTTTTTGGGTACTCCACCCACCTCTGCTTGTGGAGAACACACATATTCAACATGATCTCTTGTCTTTCCCATTTTTTTTACAGCTGCTAAGAGAAAAAGGCCCAGTAAATGTACAAATTAATGTCAAATTTATCTTAGAAAATGCTTCATGTTACATTATATTAACAAAAATATACGTTTTGCTATTAATTGTGACACTGGCGAGGGTTTAGCGTGGTAAAATATTCATTAAATTTTATTTTTCATATAAATGCATCTTAAACATCTTTATTTTGGGTGACAGTATGTCTGGGGATTATCCACATGCAATTATAGGAGATAACAGCATTATTGTTTCCATTTCAAAAAGCTGAAAACGACCTAAAGATATTATTGAACATAATACCAGGGCGGAATTTTTCTAATTTTCAGAATACTTTTCAAGTCCTTCATTTTGAGCAGCAGTTGTTTGCACTTTAAAATACTTTTCACAGCCTCGTTTCATCGGACTGCACTTGTGACCTTTAAGTTAGATAGCACAGTCAGACCACAGCTTGATATCTTTCATCATGTCCTGGTTTAAATTAGATAACACAGCGAGAGGAAAAAATGTTTTTATCAGCTTCTCTGAATATATAGCCATGGGTTCTCCATAAACTCACTGGAGGAAGTAAACTTTTAATATAAGATAGAGAGCTCATGGGGCTAGAAGAAGTTTTTAAAGCTTTAGGACACATCAAAATACTTTAATAGAAAAACTGGATTAATGTATGATGTGAGACATGATGAATGGGTATTGCTTATATCAACAAGCAACAGAATGTGCTTGTTGATATAATCAATACCCATTCATCCTATTCATTCATTCATTCAAATGTGTGAAAAGTTTTCAAAGGAAGTTTCTGGCATTGAGTTATTTGTGTGTTTTAATGCAGATAATCTGCCATTAAACCTCCCACAGAGATTAAAGTGTTTATTTGTGTTTTAGAACATAAGCGCAGCATTTATTATGGCTGGAAAAGAGGCTGTACATCAACGGTAGGGACTCAGATCGTATCTAATTTTGCTGCATCATTCATTGGGGTTTATTATTAAAATTTTCATCTGGCACTGCATCCAAGAAAAAAGGATCACTTGGGGTTTTTTGTGGTTGGACGCATTGTGCTGAGGTGTGCCAAAACAAGATAGATAAATGGACTTCAGCTGTGGGCAGTTTTAGAGCAACCCTAGACAGAAAGGGTTAAAAAGGTTCAAAGAGCCTTGGAGAATTAGACGCAGCTGTTGTGGGATTTTTATTAACGTTATTTGTTGTTCATATTTGATGTCTTTACTTGTTTTTATTTTAGTTCCTTTCTTACATGGTTAACAGTGCTGTGGTCTATCCCATAGGAGCCATATGCACCAGTTTCTGAGTGGGAACCGTTTTTAAATAGTTGTGTGAAAAAGCAGCTAAACGTTCATTTCTAAATCCGTCCAACTCTAAGCTCGATTTAACTGCATAAATCCAAGTATCTCACTGGAGGCAAGATGTGCAAAAATAGAACTTCTATTGTCTGAATGTAGTAGAAGAATAAAAGTACAAACTTAAAGAAGACATCCAGGGTGGGTACTAACTAGTTCCATTTGTTTGACTAACTTTGACTAAATATTTGAGTAAAAAAGAAAATGTAGAAGTAACTTTTCTGTAATTTTACATTTGTATTCCAGTAATATTCTTGTAAGAGTATGGCTACTGTTGAGTACAATTTCCTGTTCAATCTACCCAGCATGAATAATTGAGTCATCTACTGTTTACCGTAGTTAACCTTGCCAGCAACTTTCTTTTCCTGACATATGCATTACCTAATGAAAGAATTGGTTTTATCATTTTATGTTGGAAATGTTGAATTTAGAAAACTTTTTCTACCTTAATTTGTCAGTTTGCATTAGTTTTATTTAGCAGTTTTTTTGCACATAAATCTTTGATGAAATCACGTTTAAACATCATGTTTACTCACATAGTTGAGCAGCCATCTTACAGCCATGGACTCCGTTAAATAATGGGGGGCTCCCAACGAATCATAAAATGTCTCCTTTAATTTTGAGCCTATATATTCAGGAACACTTAATACTGGGCAAAAGTCCATAACCAAATACTGCCTTACATATGCTGTTAATATTATATATAAATGGACATCAAAGTAGGTGTATGTTAATCTGACTCCACCAGATGGATTTGCTCCGCATATTGATCTGGAAACCTTCCGTTGAAGTAATTTTGGGAAGGGGCAAAAATACTGGTTAGCTGATTGGCCTATGTTGGTGATAGACGGGCCAAATAAACCAATCAGATCAACGAAGCATATGACGTACTAACAGAGCGACGACGCAAAAACACAACCACAAGCCAGGCTACTCTTGCCGAAACCAGTCGGGAGAAGAGCCAAAACATCTTTTCCTCTGAGAAAAGCCTCCAGAGCAGTGTTTTGCTCTTCTTTCAGTGAAGAAATACTCTGTAATTCCGATAAAACTTGCTCGATAGCCACGCTAACGCTAGTTTCATCGGCTGAAGCCGCCATGTTCTTTACACTGAACTATCGCGCTTCTCGTTGCGTCACACCTCAACCCGCCTCAAAGCCAACGCTGATTGGACGTTCCTTTGGTGAACGGCTCCAAATTTTCTTTAACAGAGAGTCTCCAGACTGATCTGCGAGTGAAACCTTGAAAGCTCGCGAGATCAGGATGGTCTCACGAGGCTAGCTCTATGTGTCCATTATATCCCAAATGAAAAAAAAGCATGATTAGTATCAGCAAAGTCTTTCAAGAAACAAAAGAATTGCATAAATACATTCCAGAGATCCATCGTCATGAATCATCTCAGCGTCAACTTATTACAAGATATCATTCCTTATTTGAATACAGTTTTTGCATATGCTGAATAAAACATGGTGGAGAAATGCAGCCATAAACAGCATATTGAAATTTACCTTCAAGCTATTTTATACAAACAATATGGAACTGGTTATAAAACCTGCTTAAAGGCACCTTTACTGTGAAATTTTGTTAAATTATTATTATTATTTTTTTTTTTTTTACTGCTGCTAGCAATGCTAAGAGAAGACTGTGTGTTTAATTCCAAAACCTCCTGAAATCTTTTGCCAAATACTAAAAATATAAGTTACTCTTTAAAAAAAAAATCTGACATGAAATGCTGGTTTGTTAGGAAGATTTCCAGCCCAGCAGGAGGCACCTATGAACAATTGGGGTGGCAGATGAGAGATTGAGTCACTCTCTAGTAAACTGCAAAACAAATGCTGACCAAAAATGGCCTCCAAAGAGCTTGGATCGATATGACAAACTTTATTTTAAACAGAAAAAAAATGAAAAAATGAATTTCTAAATTGGTTTGTAAACCAAAATCAGTTTCTCATCACAAACAGTATCCATTCACTAAAATGCACACCTATCCCAAATACATAAATCCATTCATTTTACCACAGTGCACCTTTCCCACGATTCATACATTCACTGAGTAAATGAAGATTAGCGAGACTTTTCTATTATTTGACACTTAAAAAGTGTCAGAATTTTTAGCTAAAGGTATTTTGAAAGTGATTGTAAGCATAACAGAGTTTAATCACAGTTCAAATACAAAACAATGGAGGTGAAATTGTGAATTAGGTTTTGTATTTACTATTGAAGTATGAGTTCTTTGCCGCCATCTGCTGGTGGAATTTGGGAATAGCATTATTAGGCACAGAGGCTTCCAGTGATGAAGAGTCCTTGAATAGTTCTTTCAGTGCATCATGTTGGCTTCATCTTCTCTCTACCCATCAAGCCCCACGTCTAAGTTGAGGGTAGCTCTCCACCGTGCGTTTGATCCCCTCCTTCAGACTGACCACAGGCTTGTAGCCCAGGTGCTCTTTGGCACGCTCACAGCTATAGTAATGATAGGTCCCCGCCAAAGCCACTCTCATGGGTGTAAAGGTGGGTTTGAAAGACATAAAGGGGCGCAGGATCCAGGTCAGCAGCCACAGGAGCAAAGCTATTCCGTAAACAAGTCCGTATGGGAGGTGGAAGCGTGGGGCAGCGTATCCTAAGCCAACCAGAATCTCCGACATGAAGTCCCAGAAGCGGACTGGCTCATCATTGGTGATGTGATACGGCTGCAGGAGGGGAGGGCACAGAGGTATAGATCAATGGTGAGGTTGTAAAACAAACTAAAAAATGAAAAGATGAGGTCTCACTCACTTTTCCACAGATTGGGGAATCTGCCCTCAGGCACTCAGCAGCAAGGATGTGGCCATGAACAACATTCTCCACGTACGTGAAATCAACAAGGTTTGTTCCATCACTAGTTCAGGGGGAAACAAAAAAAAGGGAAAGGAAGAACAAAGGTTACAGTTCAAAGTAGCCCCAGTGGATACGATAGCAAGCAGCAAGGGGCGCTTGTTTGGCAAAACACACTTGAAAATAAAATCCACAAAATGAATGTAATAAAAGACGCCGCAGGCGCCAACACTTTGACCAGCTGATACGTTTACTTTTATTACCTGGTTTGGCAGCTGGAAACAAGAAGAGAATCAAGCTAATTGTGAAAATTGCTGGTAAAAAAATCAAAGGAGATAGATTTTACAATTCAGAAGAAACTTTTTTTAAAGACTTAAATCACTTAAATCACCCAAGACCGACATCTGGAAGGAGATTCGGGCGAACCAAACCAAGAACAAAATGATGAAAACCTTTTTTATTAGCCAGTTTATCATTCAGATACCTTTAAAAGGTTAACAGCTTTGATCTCTTGCTCAATCTTTCTTATTTTATACTTGGATATGGATGTTATTGAATTATAGCACTGAATCATTGTGGGGCTGTTTCTGTGTACTTGGGTATTGTCTTGTTCTGAGGTTATGCTGCATATTTGCAAGCTGAGTTACTGACAGTATGAAACAAGGAGAAAATGATCAGGTTACATTTTAAACATCCTTCATCAGTAGAACAATGAGCACAGTTATGTTTCCAGTTGCCCAGAAATATCAGAACTTGGAAGTTGAAGCCTCTTGTGGACGTTTGTGGTATTCATTGTTAATATATGATGACTGGGTTAGTGTGTTAGAACAATAACAATGGCTAAAACACTGCTCTGTGTGATATTTTGTCAATATAAACCAGCTTGTTTCAGTTCAAAACTGACTAAATGTCACATGAATAAAACATAAATAAAAATGTAAAACAGTAAAAGAGAGAAACTGTTACATTCTGCTCTGTTCGCAGCAACTTTCTGACTCATAGTTCCTACTCATTGAGGCATTCCAGTTACAACGTTCAACCCTGACGTCATAAATTTTGAATTCTTAGTACAAATGAAATTCATCAATTTTCCCAGAATATATATAAATATCTATCTATATAGATAGATATTTAT
>NW_015150689.1:417875-422638 GCF_000732505.1 Cyprinodon variegatus
AAATCCTGAAAGTCTGATCCATTTCTCTGCTCTCTGATCTCCAATTTCCAGGAATCATTTGCTTTTCTATTTTACCAAATCATATAAACTATGCATGCATCCCACAAAAAAAATCCATGTTTTTCTTTATTACTTTTCACAGCTTTTGTGCTTCTTCCAACTTTCTTCCTAAACCTCTCTGACATTTGAAATAGTACGTCTACTTCCCTCAGTTTCAGTGTTAATCTTAGTGACAGTGGTGCCTCAGATTATTTATCCACTGATCAGATTAACTTTTTTTTATTTACCCGTCTGTCGATCCATTTCAGTCACCAGTCAGTTCATCTGTGTGTCCCTAACATTTTACTACATAAACCAAGAACTTATGCATGATTGTTTAAAAAAATAGAGAAAGTTTTTTTCTTTTTGGAGGCAAATTGATGGTTAATGCCTTCCAGAAATGACCCAATCGCTCACCCGATGATGAACTTCATTTTCCCCTGGCGAGCGGCGTCCACTAGGGTTGGAACCAGCTGCGGATCCCGAGGGCCAAAGATGCCGTGAGGCCGAATGGCAACTGTGAGGAAGCCCTTCTGCTGGTCGCAAGCCTTCAGCACCAACTGAAACGCAGTAAACAAGTCAACTTTGAAGGAGAATCTATTGAAATATTACAAAGGTTGTAAAAATATAAAGTTAATGAGCAAAATCAAATGATTTTCCCGAGCCTCCTACCTTCTCCTGCTCAATCTTGGTCTGAGTGTAGTAGTCAATGGGTCTCTTGGCGTACGGCAGATCTTCTTTTCCGTTCTTAACGTCTGTGCCCTCGAACACCACGCTGGCACTGCTTGTCAACACCAGTTTCTGGCAGCATAGTGGGGCATCTTTTCACATTTCTCAGTTCTCAAAGAGAAAGTTTGCTAAAGCAAAGTTTTAGTACCTGTACTCCAGCATCGATGCAGGCCTGGATAACCGTCTGGGTGCCCTTAATGTTGACCCTCTCAAACAGCAGCCGGTCGTCGCTTGCAGGAGCCGGAGAGGCGCAGTGGAAAACCAGAGACACGTCCTCCAGAGCAGAAAGCAGAGCCTGGAGGAAATAAAGTGAGATAAAGGCACATTCACAGCTCCTGACTGCTAGCTTTTATAAAACAACTACACTTTTTTATTTAACTGCATCTATGTTGGACATATTAACTACCAAAGAGAATGGAAATATTAAAAAGGACTTTTTGTTTTTTTACATAATATTTCAATATGCATGACTATGAAAACCTTGGCCTGCCTAGACTCTATGTACATCTAATTTATTTCTAGTCTTACTACAGCTGATGTGTGAAGGACATTAAAGATTTGTTAGAGAAGATTAAAAAAAGAGAAAGTTTTTTGCGATTTGGTTTATATTAGAAAAAAAAAGTTCTCAAAGTTTTCAACATCTCATGGCTTAATCCTCCACTGGAAAATGGAAATCATATGGCACAGCTGCAAACATTTTCAGACATGGCCGTCAACCTGAATTTAGAAAATAATCAGTTGACAGAAAAACATATCAAGTCACACATCTGACTTTTAGAAGACATTAATAAGAAGAACAAAGAAGTTGATATGAGGGATAAGAAGAGTGCCAATTTATACCTATATAGACCAGATATGATATCAGCATGAATCATCCACACTTTTATTTTAAAGTGTGGAAAGTTAGAGAGAGTTTGATGAAGTCATTTTACTCAGAGAACAATGGCCCACAACAACAACTATGAGAACAGCTGAACAATTTATTATTGATGGTTAAATAAACTTTAAACAAAAGAGGATGGGAGCCAAGTTTTCTATCGGCATGCTCACAATCAAAATTTTATATGCATAAGATATATTCATTAAGCTTTTGATTTTTTTTGTTTGCTTTTTTCAGCTGGTAATGGACTGATGTCTGATGCCAATATCGGATCAGAACATTAGACAATAAAAAAGGAAAAAAATATCCTCCTCAACAACATTTTTATTATATAAACAACCAACATCACCCCACCTCAAAAACAAGTAGATAGACAAACAGACAGATAGTAGTGATGGTGAGATGAAGCCTCATTAGACACCATTTGAGCTAATTTGCTGCAACGATCCCCACAGTTCATGAAGCTTCATGTGAACATGTCACCACCTACTGGTGGACAGTAGAACTACAGCTTGTAATAAAATTTGTGATTTTTTCCCCCTTTTAAGTTCCTTTGAAATTGTTAATGGTTGTTTGTGTAATAAAATCTTTTCTAAGTTTTTTTTAAGTGTAAAATGTCTTAGAACAATAATTTAAGGTGCACTGTTTTTCTTCCATTTTAGTGAAATAAGCTCAAGCAGACAGTGAAAGTGTTTGTAGAAATTGGGCGATGGTGAGCAAAATGAAAGGCGTTAGTCATTTTTATTCAAACATAATAGTTTTTTTTCCCCCACATTTTTTGGTTTTAATCGGGTTGGAAGTTGTGTTCAACCAATCTTTTGACTAAACCGACCTAATTTGGCAGCGTTTTTACCAAATCTATATTTTTACTAGGGCAAACCAATACAAATTAGTCTCAGCCAAAATAAGTATCATCACAACTTTCAAAAGCCAAAGGCAGGTCTTGAACCATCATCCTCAGGAGAGGGAATCTATGCCTTATTTTTTTTTTTTTTTATTTAACCTTTATTTAACCAGGAAGTCCCTTGAGATTGAAATTTCATTTTCGAGGGAGACCTGGCCAAGACGGCACACCAGTTAAAATACAAACAGAAATACAACATTGACAAAATCTCACATAGAGGAAAAGACAGGTCACATAGGGCAGTTGTGACCTGTGACATGACATTTTAACATGGCCTTAAATTTATTCAATGGGTGTAGATCATTTAAATGGAGCAAGTTTTGCAAATTATTCCAGGACCATGGAGCAAAGTAAGAGAAGGATTTTTTCCCCAGCTCAGTAAAAACCACTGGAACCTTACAAATGAAACCATAAGCGATTAATTGCCCAATGGAGAAAATACAACTTAACACTAGCGTTACAATTGTGTCAGGTTGCTCGCTCAGATTTTGATCATTACATTGTTTATTCTAACCAAAATAGTTTTAACCAACTAGATTGGTTGTTTTTTCCCAACCAATCTATTCTTGGAATCTATCCAAACTCTGTCCAACTGACAGCAACTCTCCAACAAACTCCCACATCATGACTGAATACTGAGGCTGTTTAAATGCCAGATAGGTAGATAGATCAGATATTTAGATAGATTAGATAGATAGATCAGAACAAGTTGACTCAGAAAAGCCTGAAACTATATGCATGCCACACTTTTCAGATTCTTTTCAATGCACATTTTGGACATAAAGCATCATTGATAAAATAGCTTATACTACACAACATGCTAAGCAAGTATTTGTACCTCAAATAAAAACATACAAATGCTTTGTTGTGACGTAAGAGGGTGAAGGATTATTGATGCTCTGCCTCAATCTGTGGAGAAAAGCCGGATATCTGACCTGTTTATCACAGAGGTCCCCCTGATGAAAGGAGACGCCTGGAAGCTCGTAGCTCTGTCTGATGTCAAACACAGAGACAGAATAACCTCTGTCCACCAGCTTCTCCACCAGGTGTCTGCCAAGAAAACCAGAGCCTCCGATCACTGCACACCGCTTACTGCTCTGAGGGAGAGAATAGAAGCCATTATCGACCAAACACACTGAATAAAACTTAAGAGAAGATCTCTGACTCACCGGCCGAATTCTTGTAGCCATAATGAGATGAAACTGACCAACAGGTGGAGAAATTACGACTGTGAGAAGGAAAAAAGTTTGTCTTCCTGTTTTCTTTTTGGATGTTTTTTGTAGCTAACAGCACAGAGACGAAAAACTTTCAAACACGAAGAACACAGTGTTTAACTTTTGCCGTTATTCTACTTAAACCCTGCTCTAATTCAGCGTTTAAGCTACATGGACTGTTTCTATCAGCTGAGACAGTCTTCCTGTGATTGGTCAAGATATCAGCAAGTGTAAAGGCGGTGTTTACGGCCAGCCAATAGATATTAAGATACGTCAAAGAACGCCACAATTTTGACCAATAACAGAACGCGATAGGATTACTTCCGCCTAGTGTATCGGAAGCCACGCCTCTCAGGTTTCATGACATGACGTTTCACCTCAAACCGAGTTTATTCCATTTTTATGAGCACATTATCGTATTTATATTCAAAACAGAGAAGTTTTAATTTATTCAAGGATTGATAAAGGCCTGTACTTATATATTTTTTTAATTTATAAAAGAGTAGAATTGAATATAAATATTGTTAAACTGATGACAATGACAATCAAGCAAATAGGTTCACACATCACTAAAACGTTACATAATAATCAATAAAAAATAGTAACCAAACATCAGCGTAGACTGTAGAGCAAATGGTTTCCTATCTTTTTAGCTTCTGAACACAAAATGGTTCCAGAATGGTCTCATGACCCAACCTTTAGGTTAGAATTAAAAAAAAAAACTTTCTGACTATAGATATAATAGTAATAAATCAGCATCAACAATTTGTATTTGGTTTAGTCCATTTTTAAGCGATGCTTTAATATCTTAAAACACATAAAAATGGTTTATCATCTTCATTTTTATTTGACAGCATATTTCATGACCTGTGACACCATGTGAGGTCATGACCCCAAAATTGGGAATCAATGCTGTAGAGGGGAAAAAACACAGTACTATATATATATATATATATATATATATATATATATATATATATATATATATATATATATA
>NW_015150689.1:422679-425839 GCF_000732505.1 Cyprinodon variegatus
TAAAACGTTACATAATAATCAATAAAAAATAGTAACCAATATATATATATATATATATATATTACAAATATTAGTCGATTGTGATAAAGTTCATTATTTTCTATAATGTAATGATAAAACTTGAAAATTAATATATTTTAGATTCATTGCAAACCAACATAAATATTGCAGATCTTTTATTGTCTTAATACGGATGATTTTGGCATACAGCTCCTGAAAACCCAAAATTCCTATCTCACAAAATTTGCATATTTCATCCGACCAATAAAAGAAAAGTGTTCTTAATCCCAAAAAATTCAACCTTCAAATAATTATGTACAGTTATGCACATGCACTGTGTTGGGTCTTGTGTCTCTAAACTTTCTCTTCATAATATCCCACAGATTCTCCACGGGGTTCAGGTCAGCAGAGTTGGCAGGCAAATTGAGCACAGTGACACCATGGTCAGTAAACCATTTACCAGTGGCTTTGGCACTGTGAGCAGGTGCCAGGTCGTGCTGAAAAATTAAATCTTCATCTCCATAAAGCTTTTCAGCAGATGGAAGCATGAAGTGCTTCAAAATATCCTGATAGGTAGCTGCATTGAACCTACCCTTGATAAAACACAGTGGACCAACACCAGCAGCTGACACGGCACCCCAGACCATCACTGACTGTGGGTACTTGACACTGGACTTCTGGCATTTTGGCATTTCCTTCTCCCTGGTCTTCCTCCAGACTCTGGCACCTTGATTTCCAAATGACATGCAAAACTGAGCAACAGTCCAGTGCTGCTTTTCTGTAGCCCAGGTCAGGCGCCTCTGCCACTGTTTCTGGATCAAAAGTGGCCTGACCTGGGGAATTCGGCACCTGTAACCCATTTCCTGCACACATCTGTGCACAGTGGCTCTGGATGTTTCTACTCCAGACTCAGTCCACTGCTTCCGCAGCTCCCCCAAGGTCTGGAATTGGCCCTTCTCCACAATCTTCCTCAGGGTCCGGTCACTTCTTCTTGTTGTGCAGCGTTTTCTGCCACACTTTTTCCTTCCCACAGATTTCCCACTGAGGTGCCTTGATACAGCACTCTGGTAACAGCCTATTCATTCAGAAATATCTTTCTGTGTCATACCCTCTTGCTTGAGGGTGTCAATGATGGCCTTCTGGACAGCAGTCAGGTCAACAGTCTTACCCATGATTAGTGTTTTGAGTGATGAACCAGGCTGGGAGTTTTAAAGGCCTCAGGAATCTTTTGCAGGTGTTTAGAGTTAATTTGTTGATTCAGATGATTAGGTGCATAGCGCGTTCAGAGGCCTTTTTCATGATATACTAATTGTGTGAGATAGGAATTTTGTGTTTTAATGAGCTACATGCCAACACCATCCGTATTAAGACAATAAAAATGATATATTTAAGTTAGTGTGCAATGTATCTAAAATATATGAATGTTCAACTTCTATCATTACATTATGGAAAATAATTAACTTTATCACAATATGCTAATATTTTGAGAAGGACCTGTATTTTCACATTTGATTGTGTTTGTCACATATTTGTTTTCCTCTTTTTCATAAAAAAAATAACAAATGAAGATACAATACATGAAATAAAATAATATATATGGTGACTTTTACCTACATATTGCAGTGCGCACTGGTGCAGTTTTCGAAACCACCACTTGGAGGTGTATTGAGTCAATTTCAAAACTGCGGCATTTAAAATATGGTCAAATAATCTGTATAAATGTGACGTGAAGGTGAGAATTGAGCTGAACATTCGTCGCCTTGACTGCTGTTGATACATTAAACCCATTTATAATAATATACGGGCCCTGTGATATTTAACATCCAATCAGCTTCCTGACCGATCGGTGCGTTTGATTCTTTACACGGTACGTGCCTGTCTCCATCTTTTACCTGCTCTCCTCTCTGATCACAGAGCAGCGTTTAGAAACTGGCGCACAGTCGGTTAAAATCTTCCGCTCAGTCCGTGACAGCAGCTGGAGCGCAGGTTGTTAGCTAGAAAACGCGATTCCCCTTTACATCATGGCTGATATTTGTGTTAAATAAACAAAATAATTGTATTAGCTTTATGGAATCTACTGATCCCTCCTTCATGATACAGTAGCTTTACAGCGTGGAGGAAAACAATCATTTCTTTTGAGAAGCTGCAGATCATATTACACAGGAATAAATGGTGAGTAACATCTGGTTATATCACAGTAACAGTCTTTTCTAGTTTGTTTTTTAGATGTTCTTTTTATACACAAGTGTGTCATTTATTAACAATGTTATTTTTTTTTTATGACATGCAAATAGGCAACCAGTGCTAAGAGACCATCCCTGCAGGGTCCAGTGCCCCCTCCTCGCAAGAAGACAACTCCCAAGCCAGAGCTGACAGAGGAGCAGAAGCAGGAGATCAGGGAGGCTTTTGAGCTCTTTGACACTGATGGATCTGGACACATCGATGTGAAAGAGCTCAAGGTAACATGAAGATTTGCACTGATCGATGTGAGAATGTAAGATAAAATGTTTTCTGGAATCCCCTGAATGAATGTTTCTGATTCTGAGCAGGTTGCTATGAGAGCTCTGGGATTCGAACCCAAGAAGGAGGAGATCAAGAAGATGATCGCAGAGGTGGACAAGGATGGAACAGGGAAGATCTCCTTCGCTGACTTTCTGGCAGTCATGACACAGAAAATGGTATACATGGACTGTCTTTTACTGTAGAGCGTATGCACCTTGAAGTTTCTTCACGTTACAACCTCATATGTAGAAAAGCTTCTTACCAGATGGCCATAGGAGAAAAGAATGAAGCAAAAATCATGGCAATTGTTCATCGTTTGAATCAAATAGCCTCCTGCAGCTCTGGAGACCCCAGATATAGCACATAAAAAGTAGGGCAACACTGATTTATCGGTGCATAAATGTATAGTGGAGGATTTTCTCTAATTTTTTAAAAGACCTGCACTCTACACTTTAAAAAAAAGCACATGTACAACCCTGTACCCACTGCTGAGAGGGAACTCTTATTAAAGGTGTGATAGAGAACGCATGAGCCCTTTTCTCTCCTCATGCATGATCTGTTTAAAAGTAGCTTTTTGCATCACTCATACAAGCTTACTTTCCAAAAGAAGAATTGCAATTTTTCCACTATGTCAGACTCTCACCTGGTAAGTGAAAAT
>NW_015150689.1:426437-437981 GCF_000732505.1 Cyprinodon variegatus
ATCAAATGAGGAAAAAAATAAGTTGTAAGAATATTTTTGCAAGTGTTAATCTACGCCATGCTCATTACAAGTGGAGCAGAAAGGCAGCAGGGTGCTTATATTCTCCCCGTTTGTTTTGCTTTTCCTGTAGATGCTTCCTAGTAATAATCTCACCTAATTTCCAGGCTGAGAAAGACTCCAAAGAGGAGATTCTTAAAGCTTTCCGGCTATTTGACGACGATGAAACAGGCAAGATCTCCTTCAAGAACCTGAAAAGAGTGGCTAAAGAGCTCGGGGAAAACCTGACGGATGACGAGCTGCAGGTGAGCAACAGCATCATACAACAAAATATACACTACCGTTCAAAAGTTTGGGGTCACATTGAAATGTCCTTCTTTTTGAAGGAAAAGCACTGTCCTTTCCAATGAAGATAACTTGAAACTAGTCTTAACTTTAAAGAAATACATTCTATACATTGCTAATGTGGTAAATGACTATTCTAGCTGCAAATGTCTGGTTTTTGGTGCAATATCTACATAGTTGTATAGAGGCCCATTTCCAGGAACTATCACTCTAGTGTTCTAATGGTACAATGTGTTAGAAATGAAGGCTATTCCATGCGAGAAATTGCTAAGAAATTGAAGATTTCCTACAACGGCGTGTACTACTCCCTTCAGAGGACAGCACAAACAAGCTACTGTGGGTACTATTTAATGAAGATGCCAGTTGGGGACCTGTGAGGCATCTGTTTCTCAAACTAGAGACTCTAATCTACTTATCTTCTTGCTCAGTTGTGCAATGCGGCCTCCCACTTCTTTTTCTACTCTGGTTAGAGCCTGTTAGTGCTGTCCTCTGAAGGGAGTAGTACACACCGTTGTAGGAAATCTTCAATTTCTTAGCAATTTCTCGCATGGAATAGCCTTCATATCTAAGAACAAGAATAGAATGTCGAGTTTCAGATGAAAGTTCTCTTTTTCTGGCCATTTTGAGCGTTTAATTGACTCCACAAATGCGATGCTCCAGAAACTCAATCTGCTCAAAAGAAGGTCAGTTTTGTAGCTTCTGTAACGAGCTAAACTGTTTTCAGATGTGTGAACATGATTGCACAAGGGTTTTCTAATCATCAATTAGCCCTCTGAGTCAATGAGCAAACACATTGTACCATTAGAACACTGGAGTGATAGTTGCTGGAAAGGGGTCTCTATACACCTATGTAGATATTGCACCAATAACCAGACATTTCCAGCTAAAATAGTCATTTACCACATTAGCAATGTATAGAGTGTATTTCTTTAAAGTTAAGACTAGTTTAAAGTTATCTTCATTGAAAAGTACAGCGCTTTTCCTTCAAAAATAAGGACATTTCAATGTGACCCCAAACTTTTGAACGGTAGTGTATCTGCTGTAGTAATAACAGGAAAAGCCAGCATACAGCTTGGAATTTCCTGTATTGTCAACACATTGCATTTTTAGCTCGCTCTCTCCAACTTGTTTCCTTTCTTTTCAACCCTCCTGTGTGTCTAGGAGATGATAGACGAAGCGGACAGGGACGGGGACGGAGAAGTGAACGAGCAGGAGTTTCTGCGCATCATGAAGAAAACCTGCCTGTACTAAAGGCAGAGCACGGCGTCTGGGTTGGTGACGTAGTGCCAAACGGGGCCCGAACTTTGCTTTGTGTGTAATGCTGCTCGTACACTCATGTAGGAAATGTTGTTGTGTCGTGCCATAATTTTCACCTAAAACGTATCAAAACACATCAGAATTAAACATGTATTGGACGTGAAGAGTACTGCTGCAAAGTCAAATATTGTTCATATTTGATTTACAGCCGTATAAAAACTCAACATGCTGCAGATTTGTATTAGAAATAAAGTTATGTTAATGACAAATTCAGGTGTAATCATAAGGAAAATTTCAGTGCCTGCTAAAAGAGTGACAACCAGTACATTCCAGTGCTTCACTTGTTAGAAGAGTTTATGCATCAAGTTCTACTGGGCTCTTTGTTTTTGCCCTTGTTTGTAGAACTAACCTTGGAGAACCAGGGAATGCTGTCTGATCCCTGCACTCCTTCTGGATTTGTGCCTGCGCCTGAAGGTGCAACCATCACAATCAGGGAAGATGCTCCACAAATCCACTCACCCTCCTCACTGATCCCTCCATCCCCAAAGCTTTGAATATTGTATGTTTTCTATATATATAAATATATTTATTCTCCCGCTGTGCACATTTGCTCCTCTGAATCGTTGAGTACTTTGTATCGTGTGAGCCAAAGCATAAAAAAAGGTAGCAGAGTAGTGTTTAAAGAAATTATTAAATATAATGAAGCAGTGTGTTGTGTTTTTTATTTTATTTTTTGTATTTTACTTTTATTACCAACTTCTTTTTCTTATTGAATAGTTTAATGTTATATTTCTTTAATAGACAGTCAGAGGTGATATTACTCAAACTCTCAACCTTCTGATTACAAGATGATTATACAAACAAAGCCTATTCAGCTTTGGGCGCTGTGAGAAAAATTCTATATAGATATGTTGTTATTAAAAACGTTAAGCTAGATTATCTACCCCGACCGTATTCCTTCGTAAATTAAACAAGTAAAAGCCTGAACCGATATCAAGTTAGTCAGACTATCTGCTCTGGAAGTGAGCCTGCAGTCAGCGGCTTAAATACATTTAGAAACAGTAGCTTGCTAATTGTTAGCAGTTATAGATATATATAGATATAGACAGACTTGTCGTTTTGCTTACACAAGTGTAAATCAAAAAGAAATTTCGTTTGGGAAAATTTAATCTTTTTTAAAAGTGCAGCCTTGAAAAATAGTAACAGTATAAATAAATAAATATAAACATAAAATAAATAAATAAGTATAAACAGTTGTAGTTAGCACGCTGATCATGCCAGTGTTTTTGATGTCAAGTTTAAAGGAATCTTTCACAACGTTTTAAACATTTCTTATCAAAATGTTCTAATATATCTTTAAATCTTCCATAAAATAAATAATTTAGGGCAACAATTTGATTAAAATTAGCATAACATCTAAATAAAATGATGATTAAAACGGATCATAGATGCCTGAAAATATACTTTGTAATCAGCGAAACCTTTTCTTTGTTTGTGGGGAAAAAATAAAAAGTACTGGTAAAAAAAAAAAAAAATGTCCCTCTCTGATGTGTTCAACTTACAGAGGTTACCAGGATAGCATTCATTCAAAAAACTCAAAACAGGAAAAGTTTCATAAAATGTAAATCAATTCAATTCAAAAATACTTAATTAATCCCAAAGATAAACTAAATAAAGTCAGTTGCAGACAGAGGTGGACGGAAACTATTTATATTTACTTAAGTGAATTAAAAAAAGGTAACACTTTACAATAAGGTAAACAAAATATGATTACCTAACAGGTAGTTAATCAGTACTTACTTTGAAACAGCCAAACCAGCCTTATTATTGGACTACTGCTTAGTTACCAAGGAAACCAAAGATGAACTAAAAAGGAACTAAAGGTTAGTTTCACTTTATTTTAGTTTATGTATGTATAATGGTCTGGTTAGGTAATGATTAGTTCCTCAGTAACTGGATATGCTGCTATTCAGTAAACTAGTTTTTGGTAATCTGTGACTTCACAGGTTGAGTTTATATAGAACTAAAACTGATGAATTTCTACTCAAATATTTTTGTTAAAAAACAGTAGCCCCATAATACGTACTGGTTATCTACAGTACCCATTGGTTTATGATTAGTTATTTTTTGTTTCCTTGGTAACCACACATTATTCTTTTTTCTCAAGTACCTAAGCAGTAGTCCCATAATAAAGAGGTGCTTTCTGCAGTAATTAATGGTTAACTACCCATTAGTTCCTGCTCTGATCTCCAGGGGTTCTCTGGTAGTTAATCGAGTTTTGTTTACCTCATTGTAAACAGTTTTGTAGTAGTTGTACTTCACGGTACTTTTACGCTTTACTGACGTCACATGCTTGTGAGAGTATCTCTACTCATACTTGACTGGAAACTCTACCTACAAGTAAGTTGAGCCATTTGGAGATTAGGTTGAAAATGCAGTAAACAGTAGAAATTGTAGCTGCACTTTTTTTTTTTTTTATCAGAGTTGGAAAAATGTTTCCTCTGCCCAATTTTTTTTATTTTGTAATATATATATATATATATTTTTTTTTAGTTTAAAATACAAGAATTAGCGAATAACTGATAACAAACATTAAATCAGACGTTACTAGCCAACATTTAGACAATACTTGAGTAGTCATTTTATATGGTACTTTTTTCTCCTACTGGAGTAATTTATTGGATTATTACCTCTTTTTATTTGGGTCAAAAAATATATATATATATAAAAAGTACTGCTACTCTTTTATTGAATTTAGGGGGTAATCAACCCAACTCTGCTTGCTTTATTTATTACTCAGGTAGGATAACCTAAAGTTTAAAGTTAATTGAAAAAATGTTTTATTATATTGTTTATCGGTAGTAAAAAAAAATTAAGATAACTTCAAAGAAAGTCTCAAATCCAAGGTAGCATCTTTTTATAATTGTACAAAAAAAGATGTCAGATGTTGGTTTTATGTTTCAGATTTTTATTAGAAAAATTTATTCCCTGCTTGTAAACAAATGACCAGTCATTAAACAATTACATCTACCTGAGCACAACAACATTCAACAGATTGGCTGTTCTGGTTCACATTTCCAGTCAAAATCATAAGGAAAAAAAAAAAAGGATTTGATATAATTTCACCGTAGCCAAGGCAGTAAGAGTCACTGAATGAGGTAAAAGGTTTGCAGTAAATCTGCTCCATCAGCTTTCACTGAGTTTGGTCTTGGAGGCAAAGTCTGCGCTCAGTTTTCGCATCACTTCCGCATGGCTCTGCCCCATCAGCTCCTGCCTCACGTTCCCATAATTCTCTTTGACAAACGTGGCGAATGGAGTGGGAGCGCGGGGCTTCACAGGCGTAAGTAAGATCAGCTGACCAGTGCAGAGGGCGCAAACAAACTTCTGAGTGTCCAGTGACTTGGAGTGACGGCCGATCCTGCAAAGAAACAAAGGAAAAATGTTTTTCTTCGTTGGATAATCTTGGAATAATTGAATTCAAAACAGTTCTTAGAAAATAATACTAAAAGGATTACGCAGACTTACATGTTCTTGCAGCGGGTGCACTGATACTGGAACTTGTATTTGATGTCATAGCTGTGGCAGCGCGTCACAACAGGAAGCTCAGGATGTACGATCGTGGCTTTCCGTGCATACATCTTCCAGAAACTTCCATGTCCGTCCCTCACACCATTTATCAGCCATGTGGCAGCATGACACATCTCATGGATCAGAGTGTCTCTAAGGCGATCTGGCATGGAGAAAAGAAATAAATCCGGGAGTTCAGCCTGAGATGCTGCATTTTCACCAATCGTGAGAACTACAGAATGTTTATCTTTTAGGAGCATCACCTGCAGAGTCGCAGACTTTCTCTGACAAGTCGATGCGAGCGTATCGGCTTCCTCCGCATCGTTCCTGCCCTGTGATGCAGTACCCGGCTGTTTTCCGCATCTTCTTATTCCAGGTAACAGACATATCGGTTGGAAGCTAAAAATGCCGTTCATGAATAAACAAAGTTAGTAATGCAAACCATGACAACAAGTATGGACTTTTTCCTTTCCTCTTAGATTAGACTTAATAAAATCTAAACTACAAAAGTCAAGAAAACATTCCAATAAAATTGGTTTTGCAGGATACAGAATTTTTCATGGAATAATAAGATTTCTAAAATATTAATGTCTAAAAATCCCATGTTCTATAATTTCATCACAAGTATTCCCAGATCCATAACAGCAACACAGGCAGGAGGGGCAACGTCTAACCTACTGACTGAGATTAACGCTCTAGACTTAGGCATTTGGTTAATTTATCATTTTATTGTTTGCACAACATAAACTGAAAATACTTATTATTTCACATAATTCCTATATTTTGCATACTCAATATGTATCAAAGCCAAAAAACACTTTGCTTTTATTTGTGCAGGCTTCTATAAGCAGCATCTTCTCAGATGTATGGAAGGTAAAGAGGGACAAACTGAAATAACTACAGCATAAAACAATTGGTAGAAATATATATTTACTATAGAATAATTAAATGTAAAATGACAGAAACTAACCACTTTGTTTATTAAATACATCATTAAATAATTAAATGTACTTTTTAATTATGAAATTCCAAACTGAATAATATTCTAATTATGACATTAATGCTGGGTCATTTGCATTTCATAATTTCAAACTTAAGTTATTTCGTCAAGTTGGGCTCATAAAATCATTTAAACTGTCAACTTCACTTATCAAACTCAGTGGGAGGGGGTACAGTCGATTCAATAGAAACCCAGGCGTCTGATTGGCTGTTTCTTACTGAGAAAGATTAGTTCTTCCTGGATATTTTTTGCCCAAAAATTAAACCCCAGAAAAATGTGAAAATTTTAAAATCCATTGCAATGTATTTACAGCACATTAAATGAGTAACTTCAGCTTTTAATTCCGTAGTTATATTTTTGTTCCACCTAAAAAAATCTAAATTATACAAGCCTAAACTCAATCATAAAAACAAAACAAAAACTATCTAGGTCCATCTGCACCTAGAACTAACTAATTAACTACTATTAAACTCTCCCTTATGACAGTAAATAAAGAAGTTACACACAGTAAGCAAACTCAGAATAAAGGCAAAAGATTATTAAGCTGCTTTCTGACTGAAAACTCGGGTTTTTCAAAACCGGGTCGACCCACCAAGTATCGGCTTTTGGCTCTTTTCCCATTTGACCGAAAAGCCGAATCCGACCCCCCGCTGGCGAGCTGCGGGGCCACTGCATGTCTGATGACGGCATCAAGCTGGGTGAGCGTCGATGATGTCGACAGTGCGACGGAAATCAGGGCAGTAAATAATGGAGAGCAACATGTACGGGAGCCAGAGCCTAATCACTATTCTTTATTATTTTCTTTTTTATCTGTCCAAATCCCTCTTATCAGTGTCGCACCAGTTCTATGGAATGTAAGCTCAAATTTTGTTTCAGCTTTTTAGATCAGAAGCGACTGGCACAATGTGTTTACGTCCATACGTTACCAAGGCGATTTTTTTTTTTTTTGCTTGCCTAGTCGTTTGATTTGGGTAAATACGTGTCAGTGAGCTTTTCCCACTGCCACTAAAAGCCAATTGTTCCCGGTTTAAACACGTTTTTTGGCCAGTGGGAAAGATGTATTGGTTTCTATTATTGCAATAATGCTGTATTCCTATGCTGCCTGTATTTAGGTAAAAACAAACCCAAGTGTGCATCCACCATCACTAGTAATAGTACAAATTCTGCAGAAAACAAAAGTGAAGCAGAGGGGCGAGTGGATTGAGATCACCTTGTCGTCGAAAACACTGGTGTTATAGAGCTGGTACAGTTTGCTTGTGAGTTCTTCCTTATTTGTCCTGAAACTGGACCCATATTTGGACCCTGGATTTGTGAGGGAGTCCAGGAAGCAGCCAGGGGTCTTACACATTGGGATCCTAGAAGGAAATTAGACAAGATTAGTCTCAGATCAACAGGAATAAAGCAGACAACCGTGAAGAAAAGCCGACCTGCTCAGTGTGGCGGGTCTTGGTTCAGTCTGACTGCCTTTAGGCTTCACAATGGAGGGTTTCCCTTGAGCTTTCACATCTTCAGGCTTTTCTTTCATTGGTTTCGAGTTTGGTTTTGGGAATGGCTTGAGAGCTGGAGTTGGAAGCACAACCTTTTTTTCTGATTCTAAAATGTAAAGAAAGTAAAGAAAATGTTCAAACAGGAGAAATCCTCCACCAGCTCACAGAGGGTTAAAGCAAAGCAGAGCCTTTACCTTTAGAGGTTTTCGGAGTGACCGTGGTGCTTGTGAGAATATTTTTCTTTTTCAGCCTCTCCAAAAGGGACCCAAACTCTTCCTCTGAACCGCTCGACTCATCCAGCCTAGAAGGGGCTGAGAGAGTGCGTATGGGCGAAGTCTTTAATGTCTGAGTGTTGCTGGGAGGATGGAGGAAAAAGGAAAGACTGGGCAGCAACGGTGATGCTGGTGAACGATTCTCTTCCTCCTCGTTTTCTCTCTGTTCAGCTTTTTGCGGAGGCTTGGGCTTTGAGTGGCGAGTCTTCCAAGTGCTCCTTATGACGATGTTATCGTCATCATCATCCCCGCTGTCACTAACAAAGACGGGGGAGTTTAAATGGGCGAGGGGTCTTCTGAATGAAGGCTGTCCTGCTGGAGTGATGGTCGCTGGACGAACTGCAGAGTAAAGTCTTTAGTTCACTCATCAGTTGATTAACTTGTAAAGAAGTTTTCAAAAAGGCAAAAAAGCGAATAACTAAATCATAGAAAAAAGGACAATTTTAAAGTGTTGGTTATAAAACTATGACAGACTTTAAACAAATGTGTTAAACAGGGTCGTTTTCGTCAATGGTGACACAAACTTATTTCATTGACGCTTCTTTTTTTCATGATGACAATGAGAACTGAGAAGCTGAACATGGGTTTAAGTTTTTGTTGATGAGACCAAATTAAAAATTAGCGGGTTTCTGTCAGATGTTTAAAACGGACCGTTGTGCTGCGATCTATAAGGCAAGCTAAGCAGTGTCAGCCATGCTGCTAACGTCCTGTTTAGTCATGCCACACACCTGGCGAGCAGCGGCGCACATTCTGCATGACCACAGATGGACCATGGCAGCAGAAGCAGGGGTAAAAGTAAGCCAGAATGGTCTGGTACTGGGCGCTCAACTCTGACAAACTGCTCTGCTCTTCCAGATGTTCTTGTGCAGATATGCGTCCTTGTGCGCACTTAGCTCCGAATCTGCGCTTTACGTTCCACACTGATGGTTCACTTTCAGCAGAATGGCTCTTCCTGCCCTCGCTAATTAATAAACTACAATCCCTGGCAAAAATTATGGAATCATGAGCCTTGGAGGATGTTCAGTCAGTTGTTTAATTTTGTAGAAAAAAAAGCAGCTCACAAACATGACACAAAACTAAAGTCATTTCAAATAGCAACTGTCTTGCTTTAGGAAACACTGTGGTAGTTGGTAAACGGCTGGTTATACTTCAGCAGCAGTGTGTTGCAATGAGCTTGTGATAGAAATGTTTTGATTTATGCCCAATATTGAAGCGTGGTCTGCACTATTTTATTCCACGCCACAACGCAACAGGGACAACCAGGAACTAGCTGTGGGTCTAGATACAGTCAAGGCGGTGACGAAGTGGGGGCAAGTTTGTCCGACAACGGAGGGACAATGAGGGCGAAAAAGAGCGGGATCCAGGTGGAAAAAAGGTCCCAGCGTCCTCGTGCACCACGCTCTTCTAGCTGGTCCAACTTCACGAGTCGTTTTCCACAAAACAAGCCGGTAAGGTACCAAACAGGAAACACGCATAGTGTAGAGCGGATGTGGATTTGACCAATCAGAGGCCTCCTGTCTGCGGTCACCTACAATTTTGGAGAGGTGCAGCAGAGTGGCTGGGGCAGGGGCAGGGGCAGAGGCACATTTGCATTCACTGCGACACACGCAGACGACCTGGTTTCTGAGTATAAGTCAGCCTTAACAGTTACTTTTTTATACCAAGCAGAGGGACAAAATATGAAAAAAAAAATAAACAACTGAATGAATATCATCCAAGGCCGGTGATTCCATCATTTCTGCCAGGGTTAGTATATGTGGCTTATCAGCCTCTGCCAAGTGTAAAAAATCTTTTTGTTTAACTATCAAGTTTTTTTGTTCTAAAGGAAATATTTAATTGCATATTGTTTATTTTTGGATAAAGACCCAGATGAAAAGGTAAATTAAATACTGATCTTTCATTTCTTGTTTCTATTTATTCAAGTATGATGTAAAGGTTTCCATGTATTGTCATTTAAACATTATCTCTGTTTCCTTTGAATATTTCAACATTTCAGTTAACATATTCTTGAAATTTAGCTGCGGATTACCATGGCATTATAAAGCAATTATGTAGATTATCTGTGTAATTTTTTTATATCAGACCCCTATGAATATAAATCTATTTTGACCCCTGAGCAGCGGTAAGAAAGGGGCAAATTCTTAGAAATAAAGACAAAATTGCCAAAGTAGAAATAAGAATGTTTTTGTTCTTTGCTTTTTTGAAGTAATGAAGATTTTATTGATCTGTGTGGAATGCGTAATTTATAGATCAAGAAGTGTTTGCTTCATGACGGAAACCTTGTATGTTTAAAACTATTCCTTTATTGTACATTTTGTTAGCCTGTCTGTCACCTATAATAACTAATATGAAGTGTTGAACTAGATCTGCTATTTTCACAACTTTTATGAGACTTGTTTGTATAAAGTAGGGCATTAATTCATAAAAAAAGTTTATTTGAATTAAAAAAAAATCTGTTTTCTGCTCAACAGGAATGATGAACTGCAGCATTTTATCTCCAGCAATTGTAGTATCTAGGCAAAAGCCGTCAGTCAGGTAAAGAATATGGTTGTTATTGGAAAATATAAAGGTTAGCTGTTTCATGAGGTGCAACATAAAACTGACTAAACCTATCACATATAGTAATGACTAAAATGTGAATAAAACTAATAATAGTTTTCATCTTCAGGATGAAAACTAAGACTAAATCTAAGCTGGCTGTCAAAAATAACATTGCTGTTAAAATGTTTACATGCTTCGCAAATTTACAAACTTTTTAACACTTTACACATAAAAATCCTAAAACAAATGAAAACACCAGCAATTTTATTTTTTTTCATGTCTCAAAACATTAATTTGCATCGATTCTCTTTCAGTCTGATCCAAATGAAAGCAGAAAGTTGTTTAGTAAACTTAACTGGGTGCAGCTACTTTTTAATGCCACTGTGCGTACAAACAAAGATTGAATATAATTTACCTCTAATGGATGACTTTGTTTCAATAAAGTCGTCATCAGATGAGAAATCGTTCACAATGAAGTTTTTCAGGCTGTTAGAAAAAAAGAAGAGAGGAAGTCAAAATTTGTGCCATTATAAAGGAATGTTTTAGACAGAAGTATTAAAGATTAAACTGGCCTGTCTTCACTGCCGCTTTCAGATCTTTTCTTCGCCTTGGCAGCAGGGGTTTTAACTCGCTGCAAAACTGTAAGAGAAATGGGAGAGCATGATTTAACCTTACAGCCAACTTTCTGCACATTTAAATTAACGATGAACTTACAGTCCTCAAAATTGTCTTCATCATCTGAGCTTACCACGAGCGCATTTGAGCTGAAACAACAAAAAAAGTGTCACAGTTTAAACATAGATTTAAAAAAATAACTAAAGACTTGTTGATTGTTTGCCATACTTGTCTGTCTTAGCAGCACTGCGAGGGTTCGGGGCTCTGGTTTTTGCTTTTGGTGTAAAGTTTTCCACAAGAACTAAAATAAAAGACAATATATTATAAAGAAAACCAGATTTTAATCAAATGTGTCATATGGAAGTAAAACAGTCTCATTGAAATCTGCCTTTTTTTTTTACATCGAATTTTAAACACTGATGACACAATTGAATTTTTTTGCAGCCGATTCTGATTCTGAACT
>NW_015150689.1:439528-467599 GCF_000732505.1 Cyprinodon variegatus
GAGATTTAAGTCATAATTCTTAGGAAAAATGTCAGGATTCTGAGAAAAAAAAAAGTCAGAATTCTGAATTCTTATAAAAGCAGTGAGAAATTTAAGATTGGACTCATAATTCTTACTTTTTCCCCCATATTAAACTAAAATATATATTTTTTTTTTCAGTGGCCCTAATCCTCTTCCATAAAATTCAGTGTGAGGAATTCAATGTGTAGAAAAGAATATCTGTGTTTAAAATTCGGTGAACAAAAAAGGCAGATTCCAATGAGACTGTGTTTCTTCCATAGAGTCACATAAATCACTCACACTTATCAAACTCTTCATCGCTGGACTCGCTCAGAGCTTCTTTAGTGAAGCCTCTTCCTGATCCACTTGTCCCAGCATGACGGGTCTTGCAAATCATCCTCATTGACTACAAAGAAACAAATGTCCCTGTTAGATGGATCACACCGCTCTCTGCATCAAAAGCCCGTCTGTGTCATGACCGCCATGTTTAAATGGGAACCTTTTTTTCCGTTGACTCCAGTCCCTCATCCATCCAGCTCATCTTGGTAGTAACTCTTTCAAATGAGATATTATCGTTAATTTCATTCACTCCCCAGAGAAAGGTACGAGATTTAATATGGGATTTATAGCACACGGCCGAATAAAAATAATCCTAACCCTGACAAAATAAGCGAATTGTTATGCATCTGTAAACCCCGCAGCGATACATTTGGGGAAATAAAGGGTTAGCATTACCGTTAGCAACCAGCGGCTTACTAGTACTGATAATGCTAAAGCTAAACTAAGAAATTTTTTTTTTTTACCCCAAATCTACTGTTCATTCAAGACGACAGACACCAGATAAAACCGCTATAATATAAATACTATTTACCAAAGAATTACTGCGATAAGACGGAAGTGTCGGGAAGGCAATCACCGGTACAGTAAATTCAAACAGTGCACATACACCACGTCAGAAGTTTTCAGGAAGATAGACCAATCAGAGCAGGTTTCAAACAATACGTCATCGGGTCAACGGTCTTAGAGTGCGGAAATTACGGCAGGCCGTTTTGTCATTTATTAGCTTGACCGAAAATGTAATCCAGATGTCTATAATGCATTTCTTCATAGTCAGAATTAAAATTTCAGATCTAGAAACGGAACAAGGGGACAATATGGGATAATTCTACTAAATTCCATTAAGCTTGGATTCTATGGATTTGTTGCCCTGCTTGTGCTGCAGGTTCTTCACACCTTTTCTTCTCTGTAACATCTCTTGTAAATTTTCTGTTTGGGCAGCCGTTTCTTTACAGGTTTACAGCTGGATGGAGGAGTGATCGTAGACGTTTTCAAGTTTAAAACAGCTTTATAAGTTCATTCCGATTTTAAAAATGTTATCCCATACTGGTCTTTTGTGCTCTTAGATTTTATTAATGCCGTTTGGTAAAACTTAGAACTTTGGTAGAACTATAATGAAAAATGTTTTCAGTTTTATGCATTTATACTTCTTTCATCTAATTGTTGATCCACTAACAAAATCTTCCATGCATTGTCAAAACCTTGTTTCTGATCTTAAAGCTAGTGTGTAACTTTTAGCGACATCTAGCGGTCACACTGCAGCAACATGAACATCTCCCCCCCACCAGTACGGCGAGCGTTACGGGACAAAATGTCTTCCACGACGTCCGCATCACCTACCTTCTCAAGTGATGAGGTTTGTTTACATAGATAATTTTACAGATAGTATTTCATTAGTCTGTGTAGGGTATAGATTTCATGTAGACTTAAGATAATAAATATACCCGTTATTTTTTCTACATCGTTGTGACGTTTTGGCGATCTCGCAATCACTAGTTTGTTGGCTCTGCGCTGCCGTAGCGCAAAGATGTCTGCCTCCATGGCTGCGAGACCCGCTCCAATGTAATTATAAAATACGAATTCTAAGGCAACGCAAATATTAAGGTTAAGAGGCTGAGCTCGTAGATGATGATAAATAACATAGTTATGTATAATATATTACATTTCTGACTGTATATCCCTGTAATTATTACACACTGTAGCTTTAATGTCAAAAAACAACTCGGAGCAAAACAATTTGGTTTCAATCTCTTTTTTTTTTATTATATGTAGAGACTTGCAGCTTCACCAACAGCATACAGTTAAACAATACAAAACAGAACTGTTTAGAAAATACTTACCAATTTCAGGCTTGTTTAAAAAAAAAAAAAAAAAAAAACAATCCAATAAGATATTTTGATGTTTTAACTGAAGTTCAAACATGTTCCAAAAATTGCTTTTGTCCAATTATAAGCAGTTCAGTTTGACATCAAAAAGACGACACCTACTAAACAAAATCTTTTGACAAAATAAAAAGTTGGCATTTTTTGTGGGAGAAACTTTTTCAAAACGTACACATTTACTTCTTGTGGCCATTTAAGAGCAGCTCACACAAATTTGTCTCATACTGGCTTGATAAAGCTGATGAAACAATTTCAATGGTGCAACATTGTCATTTTAAAAACGTTTAACATTTAATTCAGTTCTAAACAGACCCAGTAAAGATAGATGGGCTTCCTCTCCACAAGCTGCATTTAGTCCCGTTTAAATGACAACAGGATTCAAAGGGAAATCCACTGTCCAAGGTACTGAAGGGAAAAGCAAGGTATTCACAACCTTCTCATGCTCACAAATTACACCAAGTGTTTCAGTGCAAGAGTCTCAGACAAGTCGCCGGAAAATATCTCAGGCTCTGGCTCACCATGTGACTCGACGACAAGCATAATGGGAGTCCAAGTGTGAACATTTGTGGGCTCCTTCAAACCAAGAGTCCCCAATTAGAGTAAATGAGAGAAATTGAAACAGTCACTGAAGAACAGGGAGTTTGAGTGAACCCGACCGTTCAAACGGCGCTGCTGATCAGGGTTAAAATCGTAGCTAACATGTTTCAAGTTCAGGCGTTTTCACTGGTCTCCACTGTTTGGAGTTTGACCAAGTGATCTGGCTTGTTTCCGCTGCTGTGATGTTCCCACATTTGCAGATAGAGCCTTTCCAGGTCTATTGTGTACTGCTTGGTGTTGAACAGAGGGCTGCAGATTCGTTGTTTCCAAACACGTGCTCTGATCATCTTTAGGCTGCAGGAGGTAAAAACAAATATTAGATGTACTGGAAAACTTTATTTCCTTTTAACTTGGGTTCAGATAAACGTTTACGTACTATTCCATGTCGGATCCCAATTTGACTGCTATGTCTTCATATTCCTGACGAGTCTGAGCAATCAGCTCTGGGCAGCCCAGACAATTCAGTTGTGAAGCAGCAACACGGGAGGCCAGAGTCTCACCTAAAAGATTTAAGACGTTATAATCAAAGCAAAAATACTTTAACTGTTTAAACCAAGATGATGGCTAAGCCATCTCACCTGGCATTGTGACCATGGGCGTTCCAGCCCAGAGAACATCCATGCCTGTGGTGTGACCGTTGCACAGAGGAGTGTCAAGGCACACGTCAGCCAGCTGGCCTCTTCTCACATGCTCCTCCTTAGGAGCCACGGGGGAGAAAATGATGCGAGACCCAGGCAGACCCATGTTTTGGGCGTACTGCTGGATGTTCGGCTCACCGACAGCGGGGAAGCGAAGGAGCCACAACACGCTGTTGGGCACACGTTTCAATATCTGCAGCAAAATGGGAGAATAAAAAACTAAGAATACAAGAGGTAACAGAACTGTTGGGATAATATGTATTCAACTTACATTAGCCCACATTTGGAGGGTTGGAGGATCAATCTTGTAGAGCTGGTTGAAGTTGCAGTAGACGATCGAGTCTTCAGGGAGACCGTACTGGGAGCGGGTCGTCACTACGATGGTCCGCAGCACCTCCTCCCCAGTTGCAGCTTTGTTATTGATCTAAAATTGGGAATAAAACAGTGCTGTCTTGATACTTTTGCTTATAGCTTTTTAGTTGAGATGATTAATTAAATCGCTGCATCTCCATAAAACAAGCATCTTCAATGACAAATGTTTCTTTAGATTTGATCCTAAACCACTCAAAATAGACATTTGTTCAGGTGGTACCTGTGTGGTGGCCAAGCCGTTGCTGACTGTGAAGTTGTTGATTGTGACCTGGATTTGGCCTTGATTGATCATGTTGATGATTGCCTCTGCTGCTGTGTTCATGGGAATAACCGGCATGGATAGAGCTCCGTTTGTGTCTCCAGCAGCAGGCTCCTGGTTGTTGTCACACTTCATCTGGTCACAAATGAAAAGTTTCAACTTCAAATCCTTGAATGCTAAAACAGAAAACTAATGATGCTACTCATAAGGATCAAGAATGAGGAGTTGCTCATCTTATGTTTTGACCCAAATACTTGCTTTTAATTCTCAAACTGGTTTGGTTATTTTTTCTTTTTTTAAACACACCTTTATCACTTTGACATCTGGCAGGCTGTCTAAGAATGCTTTCAGATCAATGCCGTTCAGAACAATCCGGTTGTCGAAGATGTGTCCGTTGGATTTGAAGTCAATCACAGCTTTTTTCTGCAGGTTAAACAAGTGTTACAACCGTTTCTATGTAACAAAATAGATCAATTCTGCCAACAATCTTGCTGGACAAACCTTAAGATGAGGGAACATGTTGGCATGATCTCCAATGAAGAAAGTGTTGGGCATGTAGGCCAGTTTCTCAGAGTACTGTTCAGCTACTTCGACGGGAGACGTCTCCTTGTCAGTGATGATGTAGTCCATGAAAGGAGCTCCACTGGTTCCAGGGTAACCAAGCCACATAGCCTGGTAAAACAATACGAAACAGCTGATTGAACTTAGGTCACAGCCACAACTAACTCAACTGTATTACAGTATGTCCTCCTCTGTATCAACGGTCAGAAACTGACCTGAATAGGGGCGGGGCGGAGGGCAAACAGCTCATTCCGAGCTCCCTTGGTGTATCCGTTCATGTTGACCAGAATGTGAATTCCATCCTGCTGAATACGATCAGCTGCCTTTCCGTTGCAAGGAATCTAAGCAAAAAAATAAATAAACATGCACATTTTTAGAAGAAAAACAAAAGAATTTGATATCATTGTGGGTCTACAGATTACACAGGTCTACTAAGTAGTGCCTTTTCACAATAAAAAAAACAAAACGGCTAATTTATCTAAAATGAATAGAAGAGTTAACATTTAATTTCTTTTTCAGGAATAGCCTTTTAATAGATTGAAGGATAGAATGGTGCTTGTAGAAAGACTGACAAATGTATAGACTGATACGAACTTTAAACCATGGGTTAATCAAAAACCAAATAGTGTCTGACATTCAAAATATTTTTCTATACTTTTATCCTCTACAACCGGACCAGAAGCTTTAAGTATTCAACTCCAAAAGTTACCTGGGAAAGGTCTGTGAAGTGATGAGCTTCTGCAACCACTTTCACACGGAAGTTAGTGTTATCATCAGGGCTAAGAGCGTAGCAGAAAACCTTTGGAACAAAATTCAAACATATTTTAGGCAACTTTATCCATTAAAAATAAAAAAATTAAAATAAATAGATGGATGAATATTAACCTCAAACTTTTCAGGATTGTGCATTCCAGGGATGGACTGCATCAGATGGGAGGTGGGGTGGTTGCCAAAGTCAGAGCTGACATATCCGACGCGCAGGCGACCGCCGCTGCTCTTCAAGTCCTTAGGATGTTCAAAAGCAGGTTTGTGGAGCGCATTAATCTGTGAAATAAATAACAATGTTAGACAACAAGATCAGACATTGATCAAGTCAAATATAACTTTTTTTTTTTTAAATCAAAACTCCCCACCCTCCTTTCAAATCATCCACCATAGCAAGCAACCACTCCACCACCAGCCCTGCTGCTCCTTAATAGCCAACCGATCTCTTACCTTCCCCATATCCCAACATCCAGACCCCTCCATCACCACGCACCCAAAAATATAGTTTAAACGTTACTTGCTTTGATCATTGCGAGTACCTTATCCAGGCAAAGGTTTCCATGGCGCTCGGCTATGGCCTTCCGGAAGCTGTGAGACAGCGGATACAGCATGCTGTGGTGGGGGTGCACCGAGGGCAAGCGGTTCTTGTCAAGCTGGTCAGCCACGATGCTAACAAGTTTCTTCATCCGCTCATCGTAATCTGTCCAGTCACATACAATCTGGAAGAGAGAGGGAAAAACAGAATTTTCACATTTATAGCTTTCTAAACACTAATTAGTGAACTAGATCTGAAGATAAACAAGATTATTCAAACCTGCAGGCAATGAGCCAAGTTGCAGTAAGCATCAGGGAAGTCTGGCTTGAGTTTAAGGGCTGTGCGATAAGATGCAATGGCCTCTGGGATGTTTCCAGAATCCTAAGGAACAAATTCAGAGCGTCATTTAAAAGCTGCATAGCAGGAATAACGTTCTCAAAGTCGATCTTAAAGAAAAATCCAAGTCTTAAATTCATCATCTAAAGCCGTTTTTGCACACTTTTACAGCCAAGGAGAAACTTTGAGAACAGCCCCACCTTGTGGATAGAAGCCAAGTTGCTGTGAGCATCAGCAAAGGCTGGGTTGATCTGGATGGCACGAGTATAGCACTGCAGAGCTCCCTGGACATCCTGCATCTCCTTCAGCGTATTGCCCATGTTGGAATAGGCATCAGCAAATGTGGGGCTGATCCTAAAATCAAAGCAAATGTTTCAGTGCATTTGATCAACATAAACTATGACAATATGCATCTGCAGTTACACAGACAGAAGACAGACTGAAAATATGCCTGGAGTTCATAATAAGCACAAACCTTATAGCTTCCTTGTAATGCATGAGGGCCTCCTGGAGTTTGCCCTGCTGTTGCAGGACACTGGCCAGATTAGAGTGAGCTGCAGCAAACTCTGGGAACACCTGAAGGACAAATAGAAAACATTCAGTTACTGTGCTCACATTCCCTTAAAACCAGATCAAATTAAAGAACGCTTTTAAATAACTAGGGTGGGGCAGCGAGAATCGATCAGAACCAGTTATAATGTATAAATTCTTCTGAAACATTTAAATTTTTATTTTCTATTCCTTGTTTTGATGCGCAGTCCATCGACCGGACATAGAAGTTGCCTGACACAAGTGTGTCCAATCACCCTTTTGTGCTTCAAAATAAAAAAATGTAGCTTAATGTTTATTAAAGAAATGATCAGACAGCTTTCTGGTGATAGGGATGATGGTATGAAAGGACGGTGCACAGCAGACATGATTAAACAACGCTGAACTCGTCTTTGAACTGCTGCACAGCTGCTGTAATAAGGTAGGCTATCTGAGGGAATTTGTTCATGTAATTCATGGTGCGCATTCCGCAGGAAGAGCTGAGCCTTGTTTACATTTTCTTCCTATTTACATCCTAACAGATACCTGCTTTGTCTCCTACACATTCTGGATAGAATAAAAAGCAAATTAAATCTGACAGATTTATAAGCGCAACTTCATTAGTCGTTTCCATCTGTTAATCTGGGGTCCGTTTCATATGATAAAACCCATTTACTGAACGGTGGCGTATGAAATGTGATAATTCCTCGTTCATTACTTTCAGATCAAGTTGAGTAGAGCAGAGACGAGCTCAAACGCTCAGCCTAATGCCACATCACAGCCAGGATGAGGCAAATAAAATAAAGTTGTCTTGTAAGACAGAAGTACCTGAGATGTCCGACAATGTTAAATGTGTTTTATTATGTTTTCAAACAGAAAGCTTTATGTGAAAATGTAACTTTGTGACTAAGTTTATATGATTTTTTTAGTTTATAGAATTTATTTTTTATATACGGCTTGAAAATAATTATAAAAATGTATAGTTAAATTCACACAAAGTTAGATTATCAAGGAATTAAATTTAATTGAGGTTCAGACTCTTTCTTCTAGACGACAGTCTGGTTTCACAGCTGACCACCATGTAAACTATAGGCTCCTTCCTCTTAAATGAATCGGGATAAAGACTGGATATCAACACGAGGAATCTGAATCGCTCAAACTAAACGATGCCCAACCCTAGAATTAACTTACTTCTAAGGCTTTTCTGTAAAGCTGAACAGCTTCTTCGATGTTGCCTTGCTCACGCTTTATGTTGGCCAAGTTGTTAAGAGAGTCGGCGTGAGTCGGACACAAACGCAAAGCTGTGTTGTAGCACTCCTCCGCTTCGGATACCTGGTTGTGACACGCAAGTCGAATTTATAAAAAGCTGACCAAAGAGGATCAAAACTATTTCAAATCTGGTACAACACAGAAGTGCACATTACGTTGCCTTTCTCCTTCAGGGCATTGGCCAAATTGCAGTAGGCATCAGGGAAGTGGGGCTGCAATTCAATAGCACGGCGGTAGGTGTCGATGGCGAGGTCAATGAGGCCTTGCTCATAGTAGACACAGGCCAGGTTGCCATGGACAACAGCATGGTTGGGACTCAGACTCAGGGCTCTCAGGTAGGCAGCCACAGCTCTGAAACCAAAACAATCATTCAAACTTTTCTTTTCGTCAATCGACATGTAACTGGGTAACATAAAAATGACAACATTGGATAAAATGGCAGCTTCTGTCCTCTCTGAACACTTGAATGTAGATAAAAAACTTTACCTTCACTGCAGACAAACGCAAGCTAATGTTGACAATTTAAAAACCATTAGCTTTATGCTGAGCTAGGTTAAGTTTTAGACCAAATTTAAATTCTAGTAATGTAGGTCCTATTTCATATTTGACTTGTATTACTTTCCAGTCTGGATGAATTTGGATATTACCAAGCTGCCACTTCACTAGATGATAATTAGAAGTAGCTTGACAACAGCTCACCACATCTCATTCTATTTGTTAGATGCAAAACCACAGGTTAGGGCGCAGCCTTTTAGACTCACCTATCAAAGATGCGGGCTTCTTTCAGAACGTTCCCCAAGTTGATGTACGCGTCTAGAAAGTTCGGGTCCAGAGTCACTGCCTACAATAAAAAAAAATACATTTTAAATATTTATTTAAGCATTAAAAGTAGAAACAATATCTAAAATCAGAGTTAAAGAATGTTTATGAATTCATTTTTTAGACAAGACTGAATGGTTTTAAGACCTTCTTGATACGACTTTACATTTATAGTCAAAATGTCTCATTGTATTTACTGCTAATGATGAAATAAGTTCAATTTGACCTATTTCAAGCAAACTTCTACCTTTATTCGCATTGACTTTTTACGTTTAAGTTTTTGATTCTCACATTTGTCAAATCAGTGCTTTAATTTTTAAAGCACAGCATTTATTCGTAAGAAAACATAACACAAAAATTGCCATATAGCTTCATAGCATTTTACTGTTTTAAATTAAAAAGGCTCTAAAGTAGAGGTCAGGACAGCTTTCAAAAGGTTTTGTTCTTAATAGACTTACTCTAAAAGAAACCAATATATTTCTGAAGCTTTCATCTTTTACAATAATTTCTAATCAAAAACTATTTGACAATAATTAATATTACTGTTACCTTTTCAAAATGATGGATGGCCAGCCATATCTCTCCCTGGGCATTGAACACACAACCCAAGTTGCTCCAAGCGACGGCAAAGTTGGGCTGAGTCTCAATGGCTTTCAGGTAACAAGCCTTCAGTTGGGTTACAGTGAAAACCACAGGAAAGAGGACAAGAGGTAGAGCGGGGAGGGATTGTAAAATAAAATAGATTGAGAATAAAAGTAAGAAAAAACAAAAAGGGAAGAGAGAAAAAAATTAGTGTCTGATCTCCAAGAAGGCAAAAAGTGAGTCTGCAGCATGGGCTCGCTGGCGCAAGTCTGCCGCGCAAAGCTGCATTGCTTTTTCCTACGCTGCGCTGATCCAACCAACACCTACACGTAGGCCCTCATCCATCAGTTATGGAAATATTATTTATTTTATTTAGCGACATTACTATTTTCACCTCAAACAATTTTTTATAGGTTAACCAATTGAAGCAATAAGGAAAATAAACACTAATGTTGTATAAAACCTCACAACCGTGGATGCAGGGCAGTTAGCGCAGGTGATGGTCCCTGTAAAGCATGCGCAACAATCGCAGGCGCGCTGTGTGGCTCTATTGCCACAACCACAATGCACCGCTTATCGCCGCTTGCTTGACCTTGCGCCTGGCAAAGGTTTTACTCGCCGCTGCGCTTGCCTATTGGCCACATGGGACAGCTGCAGACCACGAACCCCTGGCAGAGTAACTGCAACACCAGACTAGCCCATGCCTGGCACCCAGAAGGTTAATCATTAAAGAATGGGGCTGTAATGGTTTCAGTGTAAATTTTTCAAGGATGTCAGAAAGAAAAGGAGGATCGAAAATGAAGAGAAAATATATAAGAAATTCTGGAGACAAAAGTCTTTTTCTGTAAGCCGATTATGACTGAAAATTTGGGTGCGCTTGAGGGCGAGGCTGGTTTGAGTGGGGAGAGGTCCACAACCAACAGGCCAAAGGGAATGAAAGGGGATAAGGGTGAGCATGCTTGCGCTTTCCGCCATTTTGGTTACTTGAAGGGTATCGCTGCGCAGCCCCTGCGTCGCTGCAGACTCACAGCGCAATATCTGCATCATCAGAATGCTGAAACTCCAAGTAAAGAAGGGAAAAACAAAATAAAAAAAACAAGAAAATAACCAATATATAAGAGTTAGAGGGTTCTTACTAGTTTGCTTTTCTTAACACGTTTATAAGCTTCCATATTCAAGTCTCTTTTTATTTAATATAATACTGGGTAATTAGTATGGCTTATTTGCATAAATGCTTACTGTGAATTATGTTACTTATGATTCTTTTTGCTCTTCAAAGGAAGCCACAAGAAAGAGGAGCTCAAGCATGAAGTGAGGTTGTTTTTCTTTTGTTGGCATTTACAAACCCGTTACCATATTTTTGGACTTTGTCAGAGTGGCGGTCGCAGCTGGCTGGAAGAAGAGGAGAGGACTGAGGCTGCCCTAGTGTTCCTTTCCGCCAGGCACCTACGCAGGAATAGTGTCACCCACCTGAAACCTTCTAAATAACAGTATCAGTTGTGGAAAAAACCAAAAGAGACAAAATCAGAAAACAAGATCGTTAGTAAAAGGTTTCAAAAAATACATTCTTTTAAAATATGGAAATAAAACACCAAAACACAACAAACAAAAACTTAATGCTATTCTCAGTTTTCAGCCATGCAGTGGATGTAGCATTTCTAAGAAAACAAAGGGAATGCTTACAGGATAACTGGCAGGGAAGAAAGGCTTTCATGTGAACATTCAATCGGTGACATGAGGTCAGACTTCCAGTTAACCTTAGAATTAGCTTTTAAATCATCTTACAGGAGGGCAGTTACTGGCTTGATCTTTCCCATATGAACTGATCCCATTTCTTTGGGAATATTGATACATAATTAAAGAGGGAAGAAATATTATGTATTGCTTGTCTTTAACTTTCTAGCATTTTCATGAATTATTTCAAACTTTGTTTTCTTTATCCTGGCCTTCTTTCCTGAATCCTGGCCAATGGGTGGAGAAAAAGAGTCTGTGGATTAATTATTGTATCTAGAAGCCTCCACAGTTCTGAAATAAAGAGGTCATCGCAGTTGCTGCGCACGTTTCTGTCTTTCTAACCAAGCATCTGACGCAGGCGGTGGGGTACAGATAGAGAGCTGTCTGCTTGACGCTACTTCAGCCATTTTAAAGTGGAATTATCTGAAGAAGATGGTTATCAGAAAAGATAACCATCTGTATTTCATTTCAAAAATCAGATTTTTGTGAGTGCATGAATGAACAAATGGTGTGTGTTTGTGATGGGAGTGCAGATAAGGTTAGGCTGGATGGTCAGGAAGACAACTCGGAGCGCGTAAACCCCACCAAACCTCAGCAGGCGCGCGGGGGGCGGAGCGACAGAGCGGAGGAGGTTGTGACTCCCTGGTGCTCCTCCCCACTCCTTTACCCCCCTCTAGCACGAAATAAGATGGCCTGTAACCGGCAGGACAACTCCATATCTCCAGATCTGACCCAACCAAGGTAGCCACCCCCCTAGAAAAAATTTTATTTTGTAAAGCAAAGAAAATTAGATGGCAACTCCAGGGGGAATAAAAACACCCACAGACAGCAAACCAACATCAACAGTTAACCATTTGGTATTTTACATACAAAACAGGAGTATAGCAATTAGGTTATAAACCATCTTATTTTTTGCACTTCAAAGATAATCTAGCTTCTCATCAGTTCATGTTATCTTCCAAGACCGAGCCAGCATTTTTTCCTCCAGTTAGGACCACATGAAAATGCAGGGCCGAGGTTGGATCTGTTGGGTGAATTCAAAGACTCCAGCCTTTCTTCCTAAAAGGGCAGGGGCTGACCTTTACTAAAAGGTCGGAGTACAGCAAAAGGCAGTGGGACAAAACGGATATCTAAGGCTGCCTGAAAAAAACAAAATGAGGCTGTCTAAAATGTAATTTTTTTAGTGTCACTGTTAAAAACCTGATTGCTTTATATGAATGCTGACTGATTACAGTCCAAAATTTCCAACGGACTATGCCAAGCTGGGTAGAGAAGCTCTCTGCATTAGCTTTCATGGGCTGAAAGTGTTCTTCAAAGGGAATTTTTAATAATTCAAACTCTTAAAACATAAAGAGCATCTATACTTGGCCTTATTAGACACTTTAAATAAGAAAAAATAATAAAAAAAAAACCTAAAACAAAACATGAACACAAATATATCGGAGCCAACCCACTGTAACGTACCTTAGCCTCTTCCAAACGCCCAAGAGCTTTCAGCAGGTTACCCAGGTCACTACGCACACAATAGAGATCCTGGAGAGGAAGTTAGATTTTTTTAAATAACTGAACTAAATAATAGATTATGTTTCGGGGAAAAGCTAATTTTGTTTGCCTTACTGGGTTATACTGTAATGCAGACACATAAGCCTGCACTGCTCCCTCCATGTCTCCTGCAGCCACCAGGGCTGCTGCCAGGTTGATGTATCCATCGATGAAATCAGGCTTGAGCCTCAGTGCATGGCGGTAGTGCTCTATAGCTTCCTGCAGCTGCCCACGCTCCTTGTACACATTTCCCAGATTGGAGTAGGCCTCTGCAAGCATGGGGTTCTGTTTGATGGCCAGGGTGCTGAAGTGAGCGGACCTGGGAAGCAAATGGAGGAAAACAATAGTTAGACTCCAGAAGTCTTTGCTAGAAAAGGTGGTATAAGAAGGGAAAAATAAGAAACTTGTTTTGAAGCTGTAAAATTAGGCCCCTAGAAGCCCAACTTGTACTCTGATGGATTGAATCAAAGAGCTGCAACATTTTAAGCTGCTTTCACCTACTTCTGCTATGTTAAAATAAGGAGGCAGACAATGCACACATCATCTAGCTGGCTTTTAAGCATTACAGCTTGAAAGAAAAATATGATGTGCAGCAAATAAAACACCCCAGAACCTTTAAATGGCATCTACATCGCTGGCTTCTGGTAGACAATTCCTTGACAGACGATCCATCATAGATGTGGGCTGGTTAGTTTACACATAGACAACATGTTGAAACTGCTCTACATAATATTTATTTTGTATAAACGTCATTGACATGAGGTGCTAGGAAAAAAAAAAAAAAAAAAAGACATCCTGCTGACTGGGTGGGGAAGGTAAAACATCTTTACTCAGGGTAAACACAGTCAGGCATCTAAGTAAACTAAGGCTAATAAACTGTCCCTTCTCACAAGAGAAAAAAAAAAAAAAAAGACTTGATTGTCCACACAAAAGCATGTGTGATTAAAATCACAACATATATTAACATGGTTTCTGATCTGCATTTCTAACCACATATATAAAAGACTGCTGCTAAAACTTTATGAAACTAAAAACTACCCAAGGTAAAAGTTCTATAATTTGTACCTGAGAGAAAAAAAAACTAAAAACAAAACAAAACCTTGCTGCTAAAATGTTAAATGCAAGAGACTGTTGAAGCTACAAGCTTCAAGACTCTGGTCTGCTTTATCATAAACAAAGAGCAGAAGGAAGCCACCATTACCTTTAATTGAGGGAAAGAATGTATAGCAGAGGTGTCAAGTATCGAAGTACAAATACTTCGTTACTGTACTTAGATTAGTATATTCCAGATTACTTGAGTGCACACAAACCCAGAAGCCCCATTTGTTGACAGCTACCACCACACCACATGTTTGGTGTTCACTAAGGACTGTATAAGGGATACCTGTCAAGTCTTCGGCATTGGAAGTGGATGGAAGACAGAAGCAATAACACGCCTGTGTTATCAGGCTCCTGCCTCCAAAGCTGCATGCAGTGGCGCTCAGCTGCCTCAAAATCTCCTGACTGGTACTCCCGGTGCGCCAATTCGGCCAACCCTTGGAAGGAAAGCATACGTTTTGTTGGTTCTGGAGCACCAACATAAGCCAAGGAGGGGGGAAAACAACACGTTAGAGGTGATGGAAGGAATGAAAATCAGACAAATAATAAAAACAAAAGGATGTGCATCTTAACATTACAAAAACAATGCTAAACTGAACTTCAAAACAACTAGGAAAAAGGAAAAACAAGCATTGCTGTTTGACAAAAACAAAATTGAAGAGTCTGGGTTATATGGTTTTACAAAATATTAATTATTTCAGTTTAATGAGATAAAATACTAGGCTGACTAAATAATGCATTTAAAGTATTTCAAGATAGGATAGGTTAATTCAAGAATTATTTTTCAAATTCATACAAAAGGCTTTGGTTGTCAATCAGGGTTTTAATAAGTAAAACGAAACATAAAAAACAATAAATGTATAAGATGAAACAAATGGGGTGGATGAGGGGTGATGATGTACAGGTAAAAAATAAGACATGTTAACCTTTAGTCAAACAAAAGCTGCACAATATTTGCAAAATATGCTATATCTGACAATATCTGTGAATAACTTGCAATGAAATAATGATATTCTTTCTAAATCTACATACCAATTTTGTATGAAGCTAAAGAAAAAAGCTAAGTGATGGTCTTGATTCTAAATGGCCGTCTTTGTGTGGGGTTTGGACCATGGCTCTAAGAGACCTTTGTTGGTTTTGATGGGTTACAAAAGTGCAGCAAATTTTATAATTCTCAAAGCATTCCTCCAAGCTTGGCCACACCCACATGCTTTAATGTAGATTTTTTTTTTTTTTACTTTTAACCCCCCATGCCTTAGGTCAATGCATTGGAAGTCTATAACTCTAAAGTTCTAGCGGGAGTTCGCTCAGATACAACACGAGTAACTGGAGAAAAATGGCAACCTTGATCCAAAATAGCAGACTTCCTGTTGGGTTGGGACCCTTGCTCCAACAGACTTTTTGGTAGGTCCTGGTGGGTAACACAAGTGTCCCAAGTTTAATAACCTCAGCAAAGGCATGGAGCTGGTTGTTTTAGAGTTTCTTGGGGGCGCTGTAGAGAAGTCGAGCCACAGCCACCAAATACTAGGCTGAATTCCTGTGTGGAGTTGGACTGCACCATTTTCGTGCAGTTGCAAAGATCTATGTGGAAATGAGAGCCACAAATATCGCCATGGCAAAACGTCTCACATCTCCATGGAAACACAAATTGACTAAAACTCTCTGTGCCTTTAACAAAGACCAACATGTTATCTGCCTTTTGGACCAGTTTCAAGTTGATGAGGTTAAAAATGTCAGAGGGGGTGTTTTTGGTGATTTCAGAAGACCCCCCCAATTGCTCCCCAGTCACCCCACGATGGCAGGCAACTGCACCCCAAGGGGACGGGTTAAATACAGAGGTAAATTTCTCCAATGCGAGATCAATAAGTTGAATTATTATTCAGGCAGCCAAAGGGGCTCATTACTAACAAACATGGATAGATTTGGATGTTTTCTTCTTGTAAAAGTTGCTGCATTTTCAAATTTCTTGGCAAGTACTATAATTCAGGGCATGTCCACACTCCTTAAACTCAAGGTTTGATCACTTTTAATCTCTCATCCCTTATCTGCGTATAGTTTGAAGTCAACATCTCAAAATGCCAAGGAGGAGTTTGTTACAGTTCAACATGAGCAAAACTGAAAAATGGCAGACTTCCTGTGGGTTTTAGGGGATACCCACAACAGACTTTTTTTTTTTTTTCATCCATGGTTCTGCTCATCTCAGTTCAGGGGTGTGCCGTGGAGCCATTTGGTCATTCCAATTTTTGATTTAATTAAAATATCTCACTATGGGGACAACTTTCTGCAAAGTTTCATGAGTTTTCGTGCATGCTAAGGCCCCCTAAAATCTATTTTTAGAGGCAGAGGAATAATAAGAAACTTATGACTTAGAGTAGACCTTTGCTGAGCCTAAAAATAACAGCTGCAGTTTGAAACCATTCCCATACATGTTTGCCTACAGTTTACGTCACAATGCCCAAGCCCAAATGAAGACTGTAGTAAATCAGGTTTTCTTTGTTAAGGTGTGCTCATACCATCCATGTCAAAGCCATAGACAAACTATATTCACAAAGTGGATTTGGTAGTCTTAAATAAAAATAAATAAAAAAAATTTAGGCTTTCCTAGTAAAAACTGATTACCTGTTACTGTTGATGTTTTCCCTGCCAATAAGTCTAAGACTATAATGCATGACAGACAGCATTACAGATTCTTTTTTTAAGGTATATATGTTGAAAACGTAAGTGTATATGCTTTGATCCATAAATTGGAACAATTAAAGTGGAAACAACTTAATGTATCATCGTTTTTCCCCAATTAAATCAAAGTTCTTGTTTTCATAGAGTTCATGAGAACAAGATAAATATATAGATGTCCAGGCGTGGTTACAACTGGTGTATTACTCGGTACTTATTAGTCTGTATTTGAAAAAGACTTGCATACTTAAAACTATTTTGTATGCAAGGTTATTGTCTATGAAATGTAAACTGGTTTAGCTGGAAAGGAAAGAATCAAACACATTCGGGTCTTAGTCAACATATCCATGTAACATTATAGCTGTGTCCTTACGAAAGAATTATGTAACGATTCATAAATTCCAAAGGAAGAATGATTCGCTTACTATACAACTCAAGACGTGTCTTAAAAAACAGGCTTAAAGTATAACTGCCTAGGAGTACCTCCAATAGTTAGAAAGAGCAATAGTTACATTAAAAAGCCAACACCATCTGCTACAGATAGTACTGCATTTGCGCCATTAAGTTCCATCTAAAACAACATATTCAAGTTTTATCAAATCTTTATAAAAGATGCTAGCGTAAACAACATAAAAATAACCGATGAATTTGGTTTTCAGTCGTTAAAGTGACACAAGCCGAACATGAAATACGTTACACATGTTGCTAGCATATGCTAACGTAATACCCGGCCTCCATTGTTAGGTGCCTCCTTGGGTAAAGATGAAGCTCACATGAAACGTTTTAAATTTTAGTTCCCGTATTATAAGCTATATTGCTTCACATAAGTCTATGTTAAACATATGTTGACGTTTAGGCACGCTTTGGCCTGTTAGGAGAATTACATACATTATAATTTCCTGTACATGCTAGGTGCCGTTAGCCATATTTGAGATAAAGAACCAACCTGTGCTGTCGGCCACATTTCCCACTGAACTCGCCATCTCCTCTGTCTTCGGGGATTGCACGTTGGTCGTCAACTTGTCGTCTCAAGAGTAACAATTTTAGAGAAAAGCTCTTTTTATCTAGCCTTTAATCGGAGAAAAAAAAACGTTGCCTGACTGTTAGGGTCAAATAAACATACCAAACCTTTCTGAATTCTAACTCTTGGTAAAGGAATTTACTGTAAAAACGACTATACTGTGAGATAGTGACTAATATTATACTTTTCAATTCAATTCGATGAGCTGTTACTAGAAGCTTCTAACACTCCCGCTTCCTCTCTTCAACAAAGCAGGTAGTGAACATAAAATGGCGAAATGGGTGGAACTTGTTTTTCAGACAAACTAGGTCCACAAAATACCATTAAAAGATACGGACCAGGAATTGCATTTAACTGGACATTTATTTCAAGGACTATCAACATAATACAATTATTAAACATTGGTTTACTTATGGCGATAAGCGGTTTCGTGAAATATAAAATTTCATCGTAAAAAATTTCCCGCGGAAGAATATATTGGTGCAGTGAGACGAACCACTCATGCTGTCTGGCGCAGCAGCGCAACATTTGCAACATGGCGTTATGGCTAAAATAAGAGAGAAAGAAAAACAGGTCAATAAAAGAACAAACAAAAGAGCCCCTTTTTGCAAGTGTTTTGATAATACTTTCAAAATAGCTCAGTTAAAAAAATAGAAAACAACCACAACATGAACAATCTTAGAAACAAGCCCTCTTTCTGTGCATCAACAGCATCCTCAGCTTCACTGCCACCAAATATATTGGATATCCTCCACCATCCTGCATTTTTATACAATGCACTGCATTTTAGCCTCACATATTAAAATATTCCAACTCATAAAGAATGAACTAATCGTTAAGTTATGGACAGTTATGCAGGGCGTCATCTTTAATAGAAATATTAAATATAATTACCTAACAGTATTGAACCACAATAACATTAGTCGTTTTTTTTTGTTTTTTTTGTTTTTTTTTACAGATTGATGATAACTCGACAGAAGGACTGGAAATAAATTCAGAGGGGCTGGGAGAATTTACAGTACACCGGATCATACAGTCAAACTGATACAAAGTTTTCTGTCTAAGGAAAACCAATTGGTTGCATCAAATCATTGACTGGGATGCAATCCCTCACACTAAGCATGCTTGTAGCGACAGGAGAGAGGAAAAACTCCCTTTTAACAGGAACAAACCTCCAGCAGAACCAGGCTCAGTGTGAACTGCCATCTGCTGAGGCCGACTGGAGTTCAAGGAGACAGAAGCAGATATACAAAAAGCAACTGTAAAAGGCGGCCCCGTCCATGAAACACACAGCCAGGCAGACGAGCTCTGAGTCAACTCCCATGTCAGAGGATGAAGACCCAGTGATACCAGTCTATAGATGTCAATGATGTGCTCATTAAAAAGCATACAGTCAATAACAGAGGTGTCAAGTAACGAAGTACAAATACTCTGTTACTATACTTAGGTACACTTTTTAGGTAGCTATACTTTACTCCATTACTTATTTTTCTTCCTACTTCTGACTTCTACACATGTTCACACTAATATCTGTACTTTCTGCTTCTTGCATTTTTAAAACATACGTCACTTGTTACTCTTGGCTTCAGTTTAATGTTTATAACTCAAAGAATGGTTTGCAAAAATGAGCTTTCAATTCACATAGTGGCATTTTTTTAAGGTTACTTTATACTTTTATACTTTAGGTAGTATTTGGAGCACATACTTTTTCACTTTTACTTGAGTAAATGTTGGGATCTGGAGAGTCCTGAGTTACTCTGTACATTTCCCTAATAAACCTTGTTAACTTTTACTCTGTTGGTGTTCTGCATATGGGTTTAGCTCATTAAACCGATCATAACAGTAAAGAGGTCAAGTTGATACTTCAACTTTTACCAGAGTGTTTTTAAACTGCAGTATCTGTACTTCTACTTAACAAATGTGTGTACTTTTGACACCACTGGTCAACAGGCATACATGTGTGTGTATATATATATATATATATATATATATATATATATATATATAAAAAATAGCTTTTGAAATCGCTGTATTGACAAAAGAAATGTAAGGAATCAAAATCCTTACAAAAATTCTACATTTTTTTTAACATTATCATACTATTCAAAATTATTAATAAAAATAGATTTTTTTTAAAAAGAAAATCATAATTTCAACAAATTTTTAAAATACTTTAATTTTAATTTCAATTCATAAATACTTTTTAGATCCATCCATCCTCTCCCACTTATTCCGACAAGGCTCCAGTCCGTCACAGGGCAACTTTTTAATTCCCAAAATCAAAATTTAATGTTGTTAAAAGTCATATATGGGTTTCCTCAACAGGTTGCTATAGATTTTAATGGTTGTAGCTATGAAGGATCTCTGGTAGCAATTGCAGTGGCTCTGGAGAAATCTCTGACTGAAGACATTCTGTTGTACTGCAGTCTAATAAAGAAGGTGCTCAGGATTGTCTTCATATTATGAAAAAATCCTCTTTTTAAAATAACCTCCAGAGGTTCTAGAGGAGTTCGTAGGACAGAGTTGAACTTTGAATACACAAGTCATTTGCTCCGATGCTCTTAACCCAGCAGATGATAGAGGGGGAGATCCCAATGTCCACAACAGATTTGTAGAAGATTTGCAGCCTCTTATTAGCCATGCTGAAAGCTTCCTTAGGAAATACAGTCCTTTCTTGGTTGCATCCCAGTTGTGTCTCCAGTGTAGTTTGTTGTCCAGATGAACACCAACACCTCAACCACCTCCGATTCTTCTCCCATGTTGTTAATAGGATTCAACTTGCTCCTGTTTCTTCTGAAATTTACAGTATTCTCCCTCATGTTGTTCATGTTCAGGATCAGATGTTTGTTTCCACACCAACTCTCTGTTCAGCTTCTTGTCCATCCTTGATGCAGCCAATGCCTGCATAGTGAGCCGAGTATTTCTATAGATTACAGGACTTTGTTCTCTTCTGTAAGTCAGATGTGTACAGAGTAAAAAGGAATAGTGAGAAAACTGTCCCCTGTGGCGCTCCTCTGCAGCTGCTTGATTAGATAGTTGACTGTTCAGTTTAACAAACTGGGCTGTTTGTTAGGTAGTATTTGATCCAGGCAATTGTTGATGCCTTCACCTTAGTCTTCTGAAGTTTCTCACAAAGTAAGTCAGGCTTACTTTGGTTTAAATGCACTGGATAAATCAAAGAGCATGGTCCTCACAGTGCTGCCTGCCTTGTCTAAATGACTGTGGGTTTGTTGAAGCAGGTGTATGATGGCATCATCAACCCCATCGGGATAATCAAACTCCAGGGGGTCCTCACAGCTGCTTGTTTGATTACTAAGAAGGACCTGCAGGAGTTTCTCCAGGATTTTCATGATGTGGGATGTAAGGGCAATTGTCCAGCAGATTCCAGAGCAGTTTCTTTCCCACTGCCATTAGGCTGCTGAATGATGTATAAAATGAGGTTATAAAAAAAAACAAAAAACCCTAAATGTTGGAAACTGTAACTCACATACAGCCGTACGTTTACATTTGCTCTGCTCTGGCTTTTAGGTCTCTCTCTCAACCTGTTGTATAGAGACAAATAGATGGAAGCAGGAGGCAAACGGAGCATCACCATCTTCCTATTTGGTTGAGAACCATTCTAAAGAAGCTAAAAAGATTTATGTCAGAAAAGGAAGATCAAACCTCTGAGGTGTGAAAGGGAAGCTTGAGGCATGTTTGATTGACCGCAGGCAGAAGAGAAGAAGAGAAGATGTTTCTCAAAAGGTTTAGGAATAATTCAAACCAGTTAAACAGAATGAACATGTGGCCGATGGAAAGTTGTATTCTTCTCTGAGAGTAATACTTGATATGAACATGTTTTGAATTTGATTTTTGCAGCTTGGGGAAAAAAATTTAAGTATAAAATGACCTGCCGTGTGAAAGTGTTAATTTCCCAAATGATAGCTAGTTACATTTACTCAGTTACACTTGAGCAGCCTTTGGAAGAAAATTATCTTTTAGGAGTAGTTTTACTGCAACATACTTTCAACTTTTAGTTGGGTAATATTTTTATAAACTGGCACTAGTCTTACTTGGGAGTTTTAGGCTACTCTTCCATGAGTAACTTCACTGAATGTAAAACAAGCACATTTTAACCTTCATTTTTTATATATAGTTAATAATCTAGTTAAAGAATAAATTGTCATTGTAAGGTAGTTTATCCAACTCTAACATATATAGTATATAACATATATGTAAATATTAATTTCATAGGTTAAGTGTTGGAAAAGTTAGATTTGGAGAAGTTGGTCTTCTGCCTGGGTTTATTTTACAATAAATTTTGCATTTTTTTTTACTTTGAAACAACTAAGTTTGGAAAGACTTTGTATTTTTGGTCTGTTTAATTACATATTTTTACAAAGTCAATCAAATGCTATGATTAATGAGTAACCTTCCCACTAACTAATTTTTTACTATTACTCGAGTAATTTCTTGGAAGTTTACTTTTTACCTGAGTAAAACTATGTTCAAAGTAGTGCTACTCTAACTTGAGCTTAATGTTGTGTACTCTACCCACATCTGCAAACAAAGTTATCTATGCAGTTAGAAGAACATCAGCAGGTGAGGTATATGTAAACAAAGCAGGATGTCACATGGAGCTATTACTTTAAGTCACACAGGTCTGTGTTGGTGAAAGTTCAGCGCCTCAAATTACAAAATTGCACACTAGTTTCTAACTCGACACGTTTTAGCGTTAATACTGTTAATAAGAAGTAATACCCCACAGATTAGTTTGGATTCCTGAATTTTTATTTGAGTTTATTTTAGTAAATACATTAACATCCACTTTTCAAAACAAACACACCCTGTACATCTCTGCATGGTGTTTATAGAGATTGTTGATAATAATAAATCTAATTCTCAGGTTAGTTGTGAGAAGATGTTCCCCTAAATGCTCATTAGTCCACATTTTTAGCTTCTTTCTGGGGCTTAACTTCTTTTATTTTCTTTCAAACACTTTGGCTAAATGCATTTAGAAGCAATATTTCTGTGTAAAACCATAAACATTTATAATGTTTTGCAATTGATAAGTTTTATTTGTTATATGTTTAATAAACAATCATTGTCATTCACTTTATCTCTAAGAGGTAATAATGTTATGGCTGAATTTTAAACATTGATAGAAAGCAGCCATGTGCTCAAAGTCAACATTAAGTAGATTTTTTTGGAACAACCAGCAGAGGGCAGCATTTGTAAAGCCAAGCACATTCACCAGTCTCAGCTGTGCTATGCAGCCTTTCACATCCAAAGAGCATTTTTGCTTAACGCATAATGTTGCATGACCTTTTAATGAAAATACATCCTATTATTTTTGCTAGATATCTGCCATAGAAAATCCGTTGCCATCTTAAAGAACCAACAGTTTGTTTGTGTTTTTAGCTTTAAAATGAGAAAAGTGATACAAGGATTCATAAAAATGAAGCATGGATTTTCTTCAATTTGATATTTTTTATGTAAATAAAATAATGAGAATAAAAGAAGCAAATTAAAAGAAAAATAACCGAAAAATCACGTTTATTTGCTAGCGCAAGTCAGTACAAAGACAATTCAAAGTATTTTACATGAATTAAACAATAAAATAGAAGAAAAAGAAAAATGTAAATAAAAACAAATAAAGATGAAAAGCATTATAAAAGCAGGTAGTAAAACAAATAAAAAAGTTGGACTTAAAAGAAGGCTTTTTTTTAAGTTTTAAGAAGGCTTTTTTAAAGCTTTTTTTAAGTGCTGAAAGAAGGCTTTCAGCAAATTTACAGTCTTCTGGGAGTTTGTTCCAGATAGGTGGAGCATAGGAGCTAAATGCTGCTTCTCCATGTTTAGTTCTAGTTTAGGGTTTATAGAGTAGGGTTGATAAACTGACAACAGATCTGTTATGTATTGAGGTGCTGATCCATTCAGTGATTTGTAGACTGACATAAGGATTTTAAAGTCTATTGTCTGAGCTACAGGGAAGGACTTCAGAACCAGACTACTGTGCTCTACTTTCTTAGTTTTAGTGAGGACAGCAGCAGGGTTTTGGAACAGCTGCAGCTGTCTGATGGATTTTTTAGGCAAACCCATGAAGATACTGTTGCTGAATCAGTTCTACTAAAGATAAATGCGTTTTTCTAGATCCTGATTGGAATTTAGTCCTTTAATCCTGGAAATATTCTTCAGGTGACAAAAGGCTGACTAGTAACTGCCGTAATGGCCTCTGATGGTTCAGGTCTGACTCCATCATGACACCAAGATTTCAGCCATAATCAGTGGTTTCTAGCTATAGTAGCTGAAACTGTGAGCTAACTCTGGATGTCTCCTCATGTTGGTCTAAACATTATTACCCCACAATTGTTTTTATTCAGTTGGAGCAAATTTATGACATATCCACATATTGATTTGTTCTAAGCATAAAGCCATCACTCTGATTAGTTCATAGTCAACTGGTGATATTGCAATGTAAAGCTGTGTGTTGTCTGCATAGCTATGGTAACTGATCCGGTTGTTTGCTATAATCTGAGCTAAGGGGAGCATGTCGATATTGAATTGGAGGGCCCCAGAGTGCAGCCGTGAGGAACCCCACATGTGATTTTTCTGGTCTCTGATTTAAAGTTCCCTGCTGACACTTAAAAGTCCCCGTCCTTCAGATAGGATTTAAACCATTCCAGTGCTGTAGCATAAAGGCCGACCCAGTGATCCAGACACAATAAAAAAATCGAGTAATCAACACTATCAAACGCTGCACTCAGGTCCAACAATACCAGCACTGTTGTCCACAATCTGAACTTATATGGATGTCATTTAACACCTAAATCAGGGCAGTCACTGTACTGTAGTCGGCATGGGAACCTGACATGAAGACATCAAAGCAGCTGGTTATTGATAAGAAGGTATTTAAATATTGAAACACAACTTTTTCAATAATTATACTGATGTCATTCATCCCTATTGGGAAAATTATATTCAATATACTTATATATAATATAGATTCTAAGACTTGTATTTGTTAATTAGTTTAGTTCTTTATATCATTTTTATATCAGTATTAAGAGCCATTATAGAGAGTCCAAAGAGCAGACACCTGTTCTATAGAAAGTCACCTTGAATAGCACCATTTTAGCTTTCATTACACTTTTATTGCTGTGGCTGACAACAAAATGAAAATATTCTTGTTGCAAAGCTTGCTAATAACAGTCTTAAACTGTGTCATATCAAAACTCCATGATGAAATGTCAAGTTATCTTTGATCCTTTTTGTGTCATATGTAACACAAAATATTCATCCATGTAGCCCAAGATTTCTTTTGAACCTGCTTTAAAAAAAGGGTCATCTGCCTGCGGTACCTCAGTTTTTCCCACCACCTCTCTATGGGAAAGCAGTTGACATCATTCCTCATGTTAGTTTTCCTCTGTGTGCTCAAAGCATGCAAAGGGTGCTGGGTTTGTGTACTCTTCCACACGTTGCTCTCGTCCACTCTTCATAGAGCTGGTGGGGGGGTTACTTGTTTGTAGAATGATGTCATGGCCGCTGTGTGTCTATGGCAATTGCATCTGACATGCCTTTATCTTTGTGCATGCTGCAGTCAGTGGGAAGGCTGTGGGAGGGGAAAGCATCTTCTCTGTGCCCAAAAGGCTCTGTGACAGCCCCCATACAACAGACCTTCTTTTCACTCAAGCTATTTTAGGAGACACGTGAGAGTTGGAGGTTAATTCACTCAACATCTCTATTAAAAGCAGAGAAAAAGCACTAAGAAATGTGATGTTTGTTCCGATTTATTAAGTAAATGGAAATATAATTTTCTAATCAAATGAGAGTATAAAGAAAATTACTGCGACTGATTTATTTTAGGGTAACATTCAGTTCATGCTGGTTACCCACATTGTTTGCAGCCCTTTAGAGAAGTTAAGCTGCTTTGGAACATAGAGCAGCTCATATCATAGCTATATTACTGTCATGATGTCTTAAAAAAGCTTCCTTAAATGAGTGCTTTTAGATTTACTATTTTGTTCCCTGGATTTTTCCTAGACTGGGAACTCTGATGCTACAGGAATACTTTGAAAACATGTTTTTGTTTTGTTTTCCCTTAAAAAGTACATGGAATTTTTTTTTTTTTTTACATTTATTTTCCAGGAATTGAAAGATAACATGACTGTGTGTTTCATTCCAGTGTTACAGGGCCCACTGTAAAACAGGGTGATGGCCAAATTATGCTTCTCTACAGGAAGGAGAGAAGGTCCAAACTGACTGGAGGATGGATGGAGCGAAACGCAGAGCAAACATCCTCACATTCAATCACATATAAACCAGGTTCTTGGAAAGTTTGTTTATTTCGATAAGTGAATTTAACCATTGAAATACATTATATTGATAAATTAACAGAAGTTCATGTTTTGAGGTCTTTATCTCTGTTGTTTGTGGTGATTTTCCACTAACAGCTAAATAAGGATAAGTTTAAGAATAGAAAAAAGGTTAAAAAATGTATGAAGTGATGGTTGATTAATTGAAGAAACAAAATATGGTAGCAAGAAGGTGTGGTTTGTGGTGTAACAGTCGCCTGATTTGCTGAGAATTTCTCCCTTAACCTACCGTACTGTGTCTTTGCATGTGTTCCCTACTGCTATCCCTTTTTCCTGTAACACTGTTAATAAAAGCCACTAGTTCTGAAAAAAAAAAAATAAATAAATAAATAATATATATATATATATATATAAAGCCGGACAGATTTAAATCAAAGCATCTTCGTGTGTTATTAAGGTAAAATTCCACATAGTTCTATTTAGAATCTCTGGAAAAACATGAAATTCTCTATTCAGACTAGATCTGCAAATCTAGAGCATCCATATCACAAAAGATTTGGAGAACATTGCCTCAGATAGACTGAAGAAAAATGATTATTGCAATTTTAGATGTTTTTCCTGTAAAATCGATCAAAAACCATTGAATCGTTACCTTAACTGTGACATTAAAGCACTTTCTTTTGGTTTATCACATGAAATCTCAGTAAAAGTAATAAAAATTTGTGTTAAAAAAAGTAAAAAAGTTTAGGGACCAAAGATTTCTGCATAGCACTCCAAGAGCAAAGCGATTGTGAACTGCATTCACTACTAATACATTTTAAAACTGAAAGACATTAATAATAACCATATAAAGAGAATGTTTAATGCATTGCTTTACCAGATGGCCTGAAGCAGCAGATATATTTATCCTTATGACTTTTCCCTCTGAGTAAATCCGACAAAGAAACGACAGAACAAAGGAATTTCCTCAACTTTTATAGTATAATATCTGACTGACACACTAGCAAACTTCAAGGCAGACTAGACCCCTTTTTCCAGAGCTTTTTGTTAAAGTAATTTAAATGCTCTCTCTCTGTGGAAAACATTATAGCAGTCAAACCAGGCAGAAATTAGGCTTGAAGCTGCCAAACAGGTTAATCATCAGGTACTAGTCGGCTGATTCATTCTCCTGCCCTTTATTTAAGACATTTTTGCAGGCTGATGTTTTATAGCCATACATGTTGTGGTAAAACTTTTTTGCCTGAACATAACAAGAATGCATAAAACTGAACTACCGTCTGTTTTATTCTTCAAAGATGCTCATTAAGTTGCTAGTTTACAACCTCACATACAATACTTCTTAAAGGTTTCTTTCTCATTGAACATTTTCACATTTTGTTATGTTATCCACAAAGTTCAATTTCATAATTTTTTCATGCAACAGAAATGCAAAGAATAGTGAATGACTGTAAAATAAAAGAAAAAAGATGAAAGATTTTTAAACATATTTAGCATTATAAAAGTTAATCTGTTGCTCTCATCTGATAAATATACTCTATATTTAGATGTAGATAAATAACATAATATATATATATGTGTGTTTGAGTGTGTTTATGTGACATAATATGGTAATATACAGTGTAGGACATGAATATGTGTTATATATAGTCCTCATTGTATGTGTACACTGGAAAAAAATCAAAATCTAGATAAGTCATTTATCCTTAAAATAATTGCATTTCTTCTTAAATTGAGGAGATTAAAGAGATATTTTGCCAATGGAACAAGACAATTTAGATTTAAAATAAGAAAACAGAATTGCATTGTCTTATTCCAAGTGCATATTATCTAAATATCTTATTTTAAGGGTAAAAATACTAATTCCATTGGCAAATTATCAAATTTACCTATTTAAATCAAGGGTAAATACACTTAATTTAAGACATTTTTACTTATTTCTTGATCCTTTTTGCAGTGTATGTAACATCATAGCATGTAGATGACGCAGCACATGTTTAATTACATATAATGCATATATTTGTTTTATGCTTTTTCATTTTTTTTTATTGTATTTGTGAGACACGTTACCTGTTTGCTTTTATTTTTGTAAACTTTTGCTGAAATGTTACCGTATAAATGTAACACATACTGGACCCCAGGTCTGAACTGAGCTAAGCTAAACTAAACTAAACTAAACTAAACTAAACTAAACTAAACTAAACTAAACTAAACTAAACTAAACTAAACTAAACT
>NW_015150689.1:467609-509412 GCF_000732505.1 Cyprinodon variegatus
TAAACTAAACTAAACTAAACTAAACTAAACTAAACTAAACTAAACTAAACTAAACTAAACTAAACTAAACTAAACTAAACTAAACTAAACTAAACATAATCTTTTTATGACTCAACGTTTTTTTTCTTAGTCACAATTCATTTAGTTTCATTTAGACTATTATTCTTATGGATATATTCTGTTCCCATCTTAATAGATACCACACAGGATTAATTTGCCCTTTGATCCTGGCCCACTGCAGGGTCACAGAGGACACATCAAGCCTCCTTTGTTACAGGGAAGGTCTCAGGGACTTCCCCGTGAATCTTTACATTTCTGCTTCTATTTTTGCAACATATTTTTCACCCTACATGTTCTCTTCCTAGTGTCCATCCTGACACATCATAACTTCTGAGTTACACCAAACGACTAACACCCTTTTAGCTCCAGTGGCCGAATGCCAGTTTGCCTTATGACTCCAAGATTTTTGCTTTAATCGCTAATACTACTTCTGCATTACTCTAGATATGTTTATTGGATCCCAGTAAAGAGGTTAAGATGTGATATGTATGGTGGGAACATATTTTGGATGACTGTTGTCTAAATAGCACTTATTTTGGGAAGGATCTTGATTTCTCTTCCATGTTGTTGGAGAATCATAGATTTTTCTATGCTGGTATGATTTGATTTATGAACTACTACTACTAATTACAGTGCAGTCTTTAAAAAACAACAACATATCATTACAATTAATCAATACTTACTTTGGCAGTTTTGCTCACTGCATTCAATTACCAGTTCAACTGTGTTGTGGTGATTTAGAGGAACCTTTTTTAGGGTTATTTCCCATCTCATGGTCAATTTTAGGCCAAATTGAAAATGGCAAAGAGCTTTTAAGTAATGCTTATATTGTAGCATTTTTGATAGGATGTCTTTATTAACAATAATGCACAGAAATCATACAGCCTCATAGAAAGACAGATTATATTTTACTATGTTAGAAAGTGAATTAATAACACATTTACCACATTGAAGGGAAGAGATCCTGATGTTTTCTTCAATAGCCGAATTAAGGAAATTTGATCACAAATAAACTGGGATGATATACAGTCTTATTAAGTACATTCATGAAAAGCTAGTTTATTTCAATATATCAATTTACCAATTAAAATACATTATATTGATTAATTAAACAAAATGTATGTCTTTAGGCCTTTATTTGTATTGTTTGTGATGATTTTCCACTAACATCTAAAAAAGGCTAAGTTTAAGAATAGAAAAAGCTTAAAAACTAATTAAGTGATGCTCAGTAGTTGGAGGTTTGAAAAAAAGAAACCAAACATGGCAGCAAGAAGTTGGGTGTAGCAGGCTCCCCATTTGTTGAGAATTTCACTCCTAATCTACCGTCTCTTTGCATTTCTTCCACAATGCTATCCCTTTTTTCTATAACACTGTCAATAAAATCCACTAGTTCTGCAAAAAATAAAATAAAATACAAAAAATAAACAGCATATAAATATATTGATGTTAGGGAAAAACAAAAACAAAAAAACAAACAAACAAAAAAAAAAAAACAACAACAACTCAACATGGAGATCAGTGTTGTTCCAAACTGACTCAGGGTTTAAGTTTTGTTTTGTTTTGCTGAGTCTTGACTCACGCTATGGCAGCAAGCAGCTTTGGACAGGTGGCAGTTGGTTCCTGCAGGAATGTCACAAACCAATAAAACTATCCAAGCAGATTTTTACGCCATTTCACATTACATAATCAATAAGAAAAATACTTTAACTTTTTTTTTTCTACCTTCCAACTTCATTCTAGAGAGAATCCATAAGAATCCCTCTAAAGGAAATCATTCTAACAAATAAAAAAGGAACTCAAAATTAATTACCCTCCAATAATTACTTGGAAATTAAATGAGTCATGTAAAAGTGATGTTGAAACACTTGCAGACCTTCAGACAACACCTATTAAAGATTTAACTCTTCAACATCTTGATAAAGACTTTGTTTGAAGAGCAGTAATGACCTAGAAAGGATAATTCAAAGGCAATTACAGAAGACAATTAAAGGTGTGTATGAGGTCACATGTGAAATGTTTTTGTTCACTACAGTTACATAAAACTATAGATCATCATCATTCTGTTTGCTTACATTTTCTTTGAAAACAAAAGCACTTTTCTTGGCATGGTGCTCTGTTTACTTAGGTTCAATTGAAGGTGTCGACCTATTGAGAGATGGATGGAACAATACATGCTCTGCAACGTCGGACTGAATTCATACCAAGGCAATTATTGAGCTGAATCACACAGTAATCTGGCTTTGCTGTGGCTCTGCTTTGTTTCCACTAATGGCGCTGGTCATTCACCTGGCAGTTATCACCTCATTCATCGTATTCGTGTTGTTCTGCAGCTCTCTATTGCTTCTCCTCATCAGTGACAGTTTCTGCGTAATTGTTTCGAATCAATGCTGCCTGGAGCAAACAGGACTTTCTGTATCCATTCTCACGCAGAAGTCATTCCACTTTACCGAACCTTTTTAATACCTCCCCACAAAAACGGAGAATCCAATACTAACGCCTTCTTGTTGCGTAACCTGCTGTACCTTGTGAGTCAGTCATGGTTGGGGGAAACACTTTGTGCTGAATTAAGGTCACCATTAGGGAGAAGAAATCACCCTCTCAGAGTACAATACAGCACTGTTGATCATTAAAAACCAAATCGGCTCTTCTTGCAAATTTAATATAAGGAGATTAAGAGAAAACCTGCTTTTAAAGTGTGCCTCTTGCACCTGTTCGCATTAGACGTCGAGAGTTTTTATTGTATGTCAAGTTCAACGTATTGTAGCCTTACAGTGTGGATGAGAATTTTTCTTTCTCTGACTTATTGACTCAGTTCCAAGTTATGCAACCACTCACATGCCACAATAAAGGATTAGATCAAGTTTGAGAAGAAAAGCTTTATAATGATAAGAAGCAACAGCTCAGACAAGGATTTCTGCAGAATATTTCATATTTTGTTCTCCAGCTCAGCAGTTTAGTCTGGGTTAATTCTCTTATTTTATTATTTTTATCCATTTTTTATCTATTTTTTTGTAAAATAATTTTTTCATCCAGCTAAAGCCGTACCTCCAGCCCCTGAATGTCCCTGTCTTTTCCCACCACAGGCTTTTCCTCTCTACATTTCCTGTTTATATGACATACGCAGTCATAGAACTGTTACGGAAGCAGGGACTTGTTTCTGTATACAATACAGGCTTTATTTGCGCGCGTCAAAAGGATCCTTTTTTGACAAGATTTTATAAATATTGTCACTCTTTTCCACCATTGTTGATTTTTTCTTTTTCAAATTATCTGTACAAGCTAAAACAGCCCGTTTTTTTCCATGTGCATCTCAAATGAGAGAGCATAATTTATGCACTTCTAAAAGTCACATTTCTATTTATCAGTATGTACACAGCAGAAGTCGGAAAAGGGCTGGACTGAGGCGGCTGCGGAGGGAACAAGGAATGAGTCTGGAGGAAAAGGCGTAGCTGCTGCTTGTCAAGAGCTACTTCCACAGTTTTTGCCATAAGGTGCAATAAAACATATTTTGATAAAATATCTCCCTTGTGCACATAATAGGAACACATGCAACCATAGAAGAAAGCGACACCATAAAGATGAAGTGCAGAATAAAGCAATGTTAAAGAGCCCCTGCTGTTTTATACTTTATGTGTAGAAGTTTATTTAAAACTGCTATTTATTTATTAGTTATTACCATATTTTTTGGTAGCAGACAGATAATAATTATTTTGCACAAAGAATTTGGTCATTTTCCTTTACTTCTCCTTCAATCTCACAAATAACCTTACTTAACAAAATTGAAGCAAGAGTGAAGCCTCTATTCTTAAAAAACAGCTGATAAGACATAACCTGCGCTCAGCTAAAAGTTATTATCTTTATAATTCACTTTTGTTTTCCTGCAAAGTTCAAACAAATGCAGTTTGATTTATTAGGGAGTTACTCCGATTCAAGATGATCACAGCTTTTACTTTTGCTTTCTTGTCTCCAACAGGAACCTGTCTTCCTGACAAAAGGAATAAGTGAAAACCTTGATATAAAACTTATTCAGATAATATTTTCCCACATAACATAGAACTATGAAGCTAATAATCTATAATTACATATTTATAAATATCTAAACATTTCTGCACCGTAATCTCTTCCCTGGAAACGAGAAAAATTTGGCAGTTGTCTAAAACTGTTTTTCTTTACAAATGGGTTAAGATTAAAATACCTTTTGTAGTAAAACCATAGAATATCTGACTCTTTGGCATCATCATGTTACACATAGTAAACATATTTACTGGTATGGATTTTCACTGGAATGCCAAATGTTTTTATGTTTCCTTAGTATACTGTTTAACTATCTTTTAATGATACGCAGTCAGCCACCTTCTCTTGGCTGTGAAAAGTGATCCAGAAAGACATTTTGGAAATAATTCAAATTTCTATGAATAGTCATAATGTCAGACATACATCTGCTATGGATTCTATAGCGTTGTTAATAGGCCACATCAATAAAAAAGATAAGCTTTTAATTCAACCAAAAGCTAAACCAGCTATATGAATATGATCGCAGAGTGTATAGAAAACAACATTTTGTTTTGTACAGCTTTCAGACAGTGAATGAGCAGCAGCTTGGCAGGTGAAATTAACATTTCCATTCAAAAAAGTGCAGCAGTGATCAAATGTAAACAGAGGGGGAGAAAAAATGGTGCAAAAATGCATTGATACGGAAGTTGAGAGCATTTCAAGACAAATATATATTGTGCAAATATGCATTATTTTTGGTTGGGTGTTAGTGTGATGGAGAGTCGGTGACTTGATTTAGAGTTTTTTGGTTTTAAAACTTGTAGATTAAAAATGATTACATTTGGATGGAGATGTTAATTCTACACTAAACTTAGTTTGTATGAATTTAGCTTGTAAATAATTGCCAAAAATTTTATCTAAGATAAAAAAAATCCAGATAGCTGTAATATAAATCTCCCCAGTGGTTCTGATACACAGTTTGTCACCCATTGAACCAGACAGGGCGTGTAATCTGGTTGCTCCACACCGGGGATTATAGATGCCAGTTTTTATGGTCTATTTTGTGGTTGCATCCCCAGGTTCTCGTGAGACCGTGTGAAAACCCATACCAGGAGGAGAACTGAATTCAGCTACAATTAAGAAGGGAAGCACACCGACAATAGGAAATGGATATTGGCTCAGATTGAAGCATTGATTCAAACACAAGAGAGCATGTTGTTTTTCCAGATAAGAGCGATTTGTTTTGTGCTGAAAATAAGGGAAAAAACCCACAAGCAGGCCTGAAAGATGTGGGCCATTTCAACAACTCTAAATGGAAAAACAATATATCAGCAGCTCCATGGAAAAGATTGATAGCTGATATTTTGATCCAACTGCTTTGTCACTTTGAAGTGCTGCAATTTTCAGGCCAAAAACAGGATGGAAAGACACTTAGCACTGATAGAATGGAGAATGTGGTCGCTGTCATGTTTACTTCAGTCTGGTTCAGTGACTTTCATCTCTGGCAGTGCAGATGAACAGTGGTGATAGTGATGTTAGTGCTGAGAAACTGGCAGCCGAGAGAGGAATTTACTAATTTACTGGATGCAGAGGAAGAAAAAATATTTTTTTTATTGTGAGGCATCTGAAAAACAGCACAAAATTTAAGAATAATGATTTTAGGCATTTCAGATTCAATACGTCATCTTATCTTAAATATGACGTATTTAATAGTGTGTGTAATTACATGCTTTTTCTAACTGTAGGTTTTATCCTTGACCCTCATGTAGCTGTGAAATTGTTACGTAGGTTTTGTTTATGTTTTTAAATGAAGAAAGGAAAAAAAAGTGAGTGACAACTAGCAATTTGGACATACAGGCTCATTTGCAGGTTGCAGAGACCTCTATTCTTTTCTTTTACTTCTTTACCGTTGAGAAAATCCCCAATTGTGTGATACATAATACTAAAACCGGCAAACTGGTAATTAGGATTACTCTGCAAAATCCTGCCCTGTGCAGGCGGGGGGATGGGGGCCTAACATAGAATACAGGATGTATGCTTATGGATATATCACAATGTCCCTATTCATTAGTTTTGCTTATATATTTTATTAAAAAAAAGATTTAAACAAAACAAAACACAAAAGGAGAGAAAAAGTGGCACTGCTTTCCAACCTTGTTAACAGTTTTCTCCTAATTTATTTAAGCAAACTCCAGCAGAGCAACTTATGCTCTTTAAATAGGCTCTATCGCTGTTTTCTGCTATAATAAGCACCTTTAGGTTATCTGTTATTTTTATGAGTGTACTATGTTATTATGACCGCTGGAGACCTGGCTGTGCAGCCTGCCACCCTCCCATGTTTTTACAGTCAAACACCTGGTAACACACCAGCTCTGAGACAAAGAAATGCCTTTTTTTTTTTTTTCATAAGAAAAATTTGTTTTAGCTGCAATCTGTTCCATTCCTTGAGGTCTTTTCCATTTCCTTTATTCTGATCTACCAACGCAGTGGAAGTAGGGGATAATTGCTGACGGCAACAACAGCTGCAGTAGAGAAATAAAATCAAAAGCTAGAAGTGATATGCTAGAGAACCATTCTAGCATATCAAAAAATTTGATTTTCGTTCTTTCTTTAAAATTAGGCAAATATCAGACAGAATAGACAAAGAATCACCAAACATGCTCTCATTTTTGGTCCTTCGAACAAATTATTAAGATTTGAGCAAAATCATTCATTGTAGTTTTTGGTTCTATGTTTTATCATGACCAGCTTTCCATTTTTATGAAGTTTGCATGGCAAAAAGTTCAGTTTTGACCTCACTGTCATTTTTTTCTTAAAATAAGTGCATTTGTTCTTGTATTGAGGAGGTAAAAGATACATTTTGCCAATGGAACAAGACAATTTACATTTGAAATAAGAAAACACAATTGCATTGTCTTATTTCAAGTGGATTTTATCCAAATATCTTATTTAAGAGTAAAAATACTAATTTGATTGGTTAATCATCTCATTTACCTACTCAAAATAAGGGTAAATACACTTAATGTAAGACATCTTTGCTTGATTCTAGATTGTTTTTGCAGTGAGAATACTTTAAAAAAAAAATGCTTTTTCAAAACAGGCAGTCTGCCCTTTTGGAGGTTTCCCAGATGAGCTCTCTGTAACTGCTTCAAAGTTACAATTGCCCACTAGGCTCCTTCTTCAATTACTGCTCTGTTTTCATGCCTGTCTGGTTAGGTGGGCACAAAGGAGTATTAAAGGAAACCATGTACAGGTAAATGGGGTTCTGTGGAAAAACTTCACAGATGTTTTCTGTCCAGTCTATCTGACATGGAGCTATTTTGCCTGCTTTTACTCTCTAGAATAGAATAAAATAAAATAAATATAATTGACTGTCCCCAGTGGCCATTCTAGACCAAATATACCAGGGTGGGGCAATTTTTTTTTGTCATGGGTGCATAGAACAAAACAGTGAAACAATAGCAGGGCTATAGTTTCATTTGAAATAGGTGAGCCAAAGAGTCATTTGCAGTTTTGGAAACCTTAGATGTAGCAGATAAATACTGTAACCACATCTGAATATGACTGAAGCTAAAACTGCAACAATTTTTAAAATCATTATTGAAATAAAACTGTAAACATAAAGAACTGAAACAGGACTAATGGACCTATCATTTGATAGGTCATTTGCGCACTTTCGTCTGGTTTGGTCTGCCGCGGTTTTCGTAAACTCGTGAACGCGCTTTTAGGAAATCCTATACACTAATGTTTATGCTCTAAAAACATTCTAAATGACTTTGTTTCGAGTAAATTCTGGATGCTACCCACTCAGGACACTTGGAATACATTGGACGAGCAGTATGGAGGAATATTGACACGTTTTTTGTGGACTTTTATGGACCTTTCTGCCTCGGGCGCTATGGACCTCCATTATTTGAATGTCAGCAGACAGCAAGAAGCCTCCCAGATCTCCAGATGCATTTGAGATATCAAAAAAGTACTCCAGAGTGTTGTTCAGCATGGGGGTGAGTAGAAAATGAAGGCTAATCATGTTTTGGGTGTACTATTCCTTTAAAGTCCCTCTGTCCCCTACAACCTGCACTGTGTCCAGAACGCATTTTCTCAGCTGTAGATTAGCTGCTACTTCAATGTACCACACTATAGAAGATGGAGGATCCTATCTCAGGGTCAAAGCGGCTCTCATTAGCCCCCCTTTGTATTTTAAACTAGTTGTTGTTAAACTAGTCCGGTTTATTGTTTAGGTGAACACCCAGAATGTCTAAGACTCAAATATGTAACAAATGGCTCCCAGCTGTAATTGCATTGAAAATTAATTCATAAGTGTATCTCTGTAGGTGTTGTGAATACAAATGATTGCAAAACATGTTAGATTTCCATTTGTAACAAAAGTTTGAAGCCCATGGATATGGATATTTTTCCTTCCAATTTTAGACACAACTTTTCTGTTGCTTGATTCTAAAAATCCATATGAATTATATAGGGGTTTGCCGCTGTAACTTAGCCACAACTGTGAAACAGTTCAAGGGTCCGTTGCAAGGCGCAGTGCGAGCGATATGTGTGAACATATACTATGAGAATATAAAGGATCCATTTCAACACGTTAAACAAGTTAAACAAGCCTGGAAAAAAAAGAACATCGGTGTCAATCATGATTCAAAGGGCCTTCATATGAATGACCCTCTCTGTGCCCAGATCTGTGGCCCTTGATCCTTCCAGCTCTCATGTGCCACGTCGTGCCACTTTTTCACTACTATGATGGCCTCATTGTTAATGCACCCAATGGAAGTAATCAAGCGTATTCTGTTTATGCCTGAACACGTTAGAAGCGCAAGCTATGCATTACCATTACTGTGGCTAATACGTGACTCCTCTGCGGATGGCTAGAGATGACTGAGATACACAGGATTCACTGTGGGGTCTCCTGTACTATAAGAAAAAAGGAAAATGAATGAAACAAGAAGGAGCTAAGATGGTTACATAACTAAGACAAAGATAAGCAAATAAAACAAGTTGGATCTGGATTTATGCCATTTATCCTAAAGTCATCACCTCCATTCTTAGTTTCTCCTCTTCTTCCTTTTGCTTAAGTCAGAGTTGGTGGACCATTAAGAATTAAGCACACATTCTAGTACATGCGCTTGCTGAACAAGTCAGACGTTTAACACCATTGCTTTCCAAATTTACAGAAGACTGCATCTGAATAGAAGTGGGTGTATTGCAGGGTTGTTGTTTGGTTGTTTTACCTATTCAGCTTTTAAGCTGTGCAGTTTTTTTTTCCCATCCCATGTTATGGTTATGGTGTAATTAACTGATTCCCCCTATTAAATGCCACAATGTACAAACTCAGCACATACTGTTGACTCTTTACACTCTGTGTGAACAACAGACAGGTGTGACCATTAACAACAGGATGACGGGGTTCAACACCGCTGTCCTCCGCTGACTTCCTCTCACACCCCTCCTCCAAATTCAGACACGCCCAGAGCAACAAGGCACACAATCATCAGACCTTCAGTTTGGCAGCACCAGTTCTTCTCTGCTCTGAAGAATGCAGTTTACCTTAAATAATCCCAGATAACCTTGGAGGCTAACATGTGGCCTCCAAGTATATCTGTAAGGCTTGTTGATTTTAAGGATATCATTTCTAAAGGCTTTCTATCTGTTAGTTCTCTTGATTATCCTATATTTTCTTCTCGTCTATCTTTCTGGTTTCTGTTCTGGGCCAGCCCATGATATAATTGGTCCTGACCCCTGTGATGGCCCCTGTACTAAAGACACAATACTAGATAAGTTTCTTATGATATGTGCTGGCACAGAACTTGCAACTGATAGGTCCATTGGTCCTGCTTCAGCTTTTATGGTTACAGTTTTATTTCAATGATGATTTAAAATTGATTGCAGTTTTAATTATATTCAGATACTGTTTTTTAATATTTCTTTGCTATATCTGAGGTTTCCATAACTGCAAATGGCTCTTTGGATTACCTAATATTACCTCTTTTTATGGCAGATTTAGGAGTGAATGCTTGAAGACGAGTGTCTCTTTTTACAAATTCATAGTTTTGTGATTTAGGAATGGTGGTAAAATCTAACAAAAATGATTTAAAAATGATTGCAGTTTTAGCTTCAGTTATCTTCAGATACTGTTTCAGTATTTATTTGCTATATCTGAGGTTTCCATAACTCCAAATAGCTCTTTGGCTTACCTAATATTTCCTCTTTTTATGACACAGACTTAGGAGTGAATGCTTGAAGACGAGTGTCTCTTTTTACAAATTCATAGTTTTGTAATTTAGAATGGTGGTGAAATTTAACACAACCAGCAAGGGTAAGTGCAACAAACAAAAGCCTGTGCAGTGAAACCTGTTATTTTTTTATAGATTTAGAACAACTGTCATATTTTTGATCTGAGGCTTTAAGTAAGGTAAGAATCTTACAAATATAAATATATGTCCTACAGGGATTTTTTAACACTAAGGATTAACAATGCAGGTGTCCTTCTGACAGTAGCCTTTAAAAGATTTTAGCCTTTAAACAAGGGGAAATATTTTATAAGTATCATTCTTTGAAATGCCTTGTATATTTCCAAAAATATTTGAAGGTATAATTTCCTTACAACCAGCTTCCAGTGAAATTTCCCCACTTCTGTCCACACCATTAAGCCATTTAGATCCGTTTAAGAGGCTGAGTGGCAAATAAAGGCTCAAAATGAGTGATAATGGGTAATACTGGGCAATTGGTGGTAATCACAGTGCTTTTAAAGAGTATATGCGTGTAAGTAAACAGAGGGGTGGTTCTTTTCAATGCAGCTCAGCTGGACTACTCTCTCTTTCTCACAGGACAGCCTAGCAACGGGCTGTTTCTCCGTTTTTACTTGGGTTTGACCAAATAACTGGCCCTCACATCTCCACATTGGTCACTCATCTCTTTGTTTGTTCTCTTTTCACCCTTTGCCAAACATGCCAGATCTCCATGTGTCACAGGGAGAGGAAGGAAGGGAGAGAGGGCCTGCACATGATTTCCAGGGAGGAGAAAGAAAAAAACAAAAAAAAACATGCAGGCTTCCTATTTATCTGATTCACATTAAGTCATTTAAGTGTTATTTTGAGATCTTTGGTACAACCAAAGTATTTTTGTCTAAATCAGCGGGTAATGATAATTTTTTTTACTCAAAAAGTAGCATGGTAAGTATCAAAATAGGGTACAGCACTGGCCAATATAGGAATCTAGTATAGTTTAAATTACTTAAACTATACTAAATATATATATATATATACTAAAAAAGCAAACTTTGGGGAAAAAAATGAGTTTCCAAATATGCACAGATATCTCAGATCATTCAAGAAAACATGGATTGAGTTAATAACATTGAACGAAACATGATACCAAAAATTAACCCGAGCTTTATTAGGTACATTATTGAATCTAGGGCAAAATTTAAATTTACTTAATCCATTACTTAAGTAGGAGGGATGCATCATTGTCCACTGAAGACAGATTGGATTGTTATGGATGTACAGACTGCCTCTCTAATTCTTTTCTTTTTTCTTTTTTTAATGAAGAAGTTATAAAGTTAATTGCAGGCTCTGGTGGAGTGGAGTTAACCTGTCAACTATGGCAAATAAGCATTGGGAATGTTTTTTGCTTATGTTTTTAGGAAAGAAAGATCTTCTTGTATTTTTCAGTTCTAATTTAGACATTTAGCATTCCTCTTTACAGATCTTAAAGTGAACCTGGAACCATGCGCATGTAGCTTTTTTCACTCCCTTTTTTCACTTCTCATTGGTGGAGCACTCCTCTGAGACCTTCTCTTTCTCGAAACAACCTTTCATTTAATAGGAGAAATAGAATCCATTATACCTGAGATCTTAAAATTAAAATATAGTAAATCTAAGTATAGGTTTCAGTAGCACCATCCTTAAAGATATGTTTTCTTTTGGTGTTTTTTTTGGCTAACTGCATTACTATAAATAATGCATTAAAAAACAACATAACAGTGGAAGATAGGGCAACATTTGTTACCTTGGAACACCTTGGAAATGTTAAGACCTTTAGAAAGGACCAAGTCCAAAATATGTCCCTTTTTATGAGTTTGCTGTTTAACACATTGGGCCAAGTCAAAGTTTCTAAGAGTATCAGATAGTTTTATTGCACTTCTGTCTTCAAAAGGTGCAACAGATAAATAACCCAAACACAAAATGCCCCTGGGGAAACATGGTGGTGGCAGCATCATGCTATAATTCTTCATCTATATCACCAACTAGAAGATAACGCTGTTAGGAGTCCCATTTCCTTACACTTAAGAATTATGCACAACTTTATGTTGGTCTACAACATTAAAACCCAACAGAATTTATTGAAGTTTTCCGTTGTTTCACCAGAAACTATTGGAAAGGAATTAAAAAACTTGCAAGGTAATGTATCTGTTAAATCTCCAGTAAACAACTGCCCATTTAGAAAATTTGACCATCCAAACTCCACTCCAATAAGCCCACGGCTGACGCAATTGTACAAGAACACAAGAGAAAGAAAGTGAGCAAATTTCTTATCATTTTGAACAACGTTTTCAAGCCATTCAACAGGTTTGAAGCGCTCATTAGTTAGCAGATGTGACGTCTGCCCCAAATGTCCAGTCAGTCAGGCCACAGCTACAGCATAAACAGCTTTCCCTCACAACACCACAAACTGGGCCTTGGCTCAGGGGTTCTGGGGCCCGAGGGTGCCTTGTTTTACCAACAGCTCCAGTGCTGCAGGACAAGGCACCGGGCTTTGTTATGCAACAGGCTGGTGAGAATGAACAAGCTTCAGCAAAGTCTCTGTGAATTCCAGTGGAAATGATGGGATGAGAGCAGCGGTAAGGTTAATCCCAGAGGGAGACCCCTTGGGACCTTTCTCTCATGGTACCCCCAGTGTTTTCTTTCAGCCTTAAACGTTTATTTGAAACTCTACGGGAGACGTAAAAATAGGAGAGAGTCGACCGGGTTCAGAAGCAATGCAGGTTAATCCCAACATGAGAGGCAGGCCAAAACTCTGGGGGTCTCACCGCATTTTCCTTCTTTGCAAACCTCTCAACCGCTAATCTTCTTCTAACTTCCTCCTCTTATTGTTTCTACTCTCCTCCCTGTCAGCGTGGCCACCCTCAGGCGCCGACCCAACAATCCCACTGTCTCTTGCTGGGTGACATCACTTGTTGGCACAGGAAAGCAGGCCTGGAATAATTAGGTTTGGATGGTTAAAGTAACTGTCTGTGTGTTTTTGCGCTTGGTGAATATGGGTTGATCTAGAAGGGAAGGGAGTGTTACTCCACCTAAAGCACGTAGACCATATAATCAACACTCATATTGACCCGTTGTCTTATTATTTCAAACTTTTTATAAAGAATTAGCCACATAAAATTGTTTCCAAGGGTTTACATTGAAGCAAGTGCATTGGGATATCAGTGGGTAGTTTGGGGTAAATATCGAAGACTGAATAAAGCCTAGTTTTATGTGGGGGTTGTTAGAGTGGGGACCCTGCTTTATTAACTTTCTATAGACTTTATACATGACCAACCCAGTGAAGTCCATCCGTTTACCACTCTTCCTGCGATATACACACAGCCTGCTTAGGGTGAAGGCCTTTGTTCGACCGACACGCTTTGTCAATCTCTATTTACTTTGCTTCTTTACAAAACCAAATCGGCCCTTTCAATAATAACCGTGTGATCCCCTAACCACACAAGATGCCACTAAGACTTGAGAATCCTGAAATATTCTTTGGCCCTTTGTGCATAACCTCTTGCTATTATAAAGAGTATGTTATTTCAAGGATGATGGGATGAATTTACTTTCCATTTCCTAACATGTGTTATCTTATCACACCTACTTTCAATTACATTCAGAGGTGAAAAGTAACAAAGTATATTTACGTGATTACAGTACTTAAAGGTGTAGTCGAGGATTTTTTCAAATTTCGGAAAAGACCCACCCTCTCCATTTTAAAAAGAAAAATCCACATGCACGACCCTGTACCCGCTCCGAGAGGGAATGCCTGTTAAAAACGAGAGAGAGTGTGCAGAAGCCCATTTCTCCTTGTGCACACTCTGTTTAAAACTTGCTTTTTGCATTGCTCATACTAACTTACTTTCCAAAAGAAGATTTGCAATTTTTCCGCTATGTCAGTCTCACAACCGGTGTTATGCCGAGAAATACCTGCCTGCACAAATTACCTCATCTCTTGCACACTGATGAGAAAACGAAATCAAATATGAGCGAAAAGGGAACTTTTAAACATAGTGTAAATGCTTTCATATTTCTTATGCATGGATACCCTAAAATTGAGAGGTGGACAGATAAATTCCAATGAATATGACTTTGAGTTGTATGTAGACACCTTTTAGAGTGTAAGGTAATTGGTGGCATGCCAGTATTTCTCGGCATAGGGTTAGGTGAGAATGGGGATGAGCCTGTTGGACGGCCTTATGTAAACGTATCACCAGAATGATTGACAATTAGGAGGACCACTACTTATTCTAATGATCCACCCACAAAAAGAACATCCTTCACTATACCTTGATGCACTATTTTTAAGTATATTTACTCTTTACTTGAGTAATTGTTTGGGGGAATACTTATAACTTTTACTTCGCTACATTCAAATGTCAAATATTGTGCTTTCTACTCCACTTTATTTCTAGGAAGCATCTAGTTACTCTTTCCTTTTGGTTGAGCTCAGCTTTGTGATCCACTGTTGCTGTTTTTCTTTCTTAAAATGCAATTTCAACATTGAAGACAGCAGCCTTTAGGACTGAATCTGGACACCACTGTTTTAGAGATTTGGCAGACATTCTGCAAATGTGAGAAACTCAAGGCAGATATTATTTGTAGTTTCTACATTTTACTAACAGTTGTCACCATGTGGCCAAGCTGTTCAGTAGATTGAGTTCTCAAATCAGAATTGTAGTTTCTTTGTGGTAACAGATTCAACCTTAAACCTCTGTTACATAGTGAAGGTGTGACAAGAATCAATATTCTCAGGTTTTCCTTTTTGGTTTGTTTTTAAATAGGAAATAATAATCAAAATAGGTGTTTTTATTTTTTGTGGCATTTTTATGGTGAAGTTCTTTACAGGTGGTGTAGATTTTGTTGTAAAGTGGTTCTACAGGTCAGCACATCAGGAGGTTCTTGAAAGTTACAAGGTTCCTTAAAATGACTCTGAAAACCGTACAGAAATCTACTGATATTAGAGAATTGTATTTGTATTTTTGAATACTTAAGTACTTTTAAATACTTGTACTTTCGAATACTTAAATATTTGCTAAATATTTAAGCCTCCTAAACTCAAAGCCACTAACCAGTGAAGGATCCAAGAGAGAGGGAAGAAGAAAGCCATCTTTAATGTAGCAATAAAGTCTCCTCCTAGATGCAAAGGTGCTATGTGTGGCAGAAAGCACCACATATTAATGCAAACACAACTTTCCATTATCATTGCTTCAGTTTTTACAGTTAAAGTAAATTGCTACATACAGAGATATCTAAGAAAACCTGTTACAGACTGCAAAAGCCTGTGGAAATTCTCAGTCATCTGGATCATAGCAACCACAAACAGGCTTAAATTGAAGGCAGCCGGACTTTCCCTAGTTTTACTGGAGATGGTTTGACACATATCCAGAAGTTTTTGTCAATTCTGTCAACTTGCACTAGAGTCCTGGTTGGAGGCTGAAGAACTGTTAAGAGGCTCATCTTTCTGTAGAACGGTCACCCTAAATAAGCAGCTTAAGCAAAAATTAGATTGATTTGATTAAATAATATTGAAGTGCTAAAATGGTCCAGTCAAAGTCCTTACCTAGATGTGATTTAGAATCTGTAACGAGTTTAAATGGTAATATTTCTTTCTGTAGAACACTTTGTAAACCATAAATTAGCTTCATTATGCTTTACAATATGTTGCTGCTTTGTGTTGGTTTTTGGCATAAAATCTCAACCAAACCTGATAAACTAAACCTAAGTATATTGGTTTAAAGTAAATTAACTGTAAACAAGATAATGGGATAAGAATAATTAAGCAAGAAACTTAGAAAATGTTTTTATACCGGGTGCTTTATTGTCACTCAGACAACGGAGGCAGCATGACTGTGGTTTTCTGTAGCATGATGAGTGCAGCAGCTGAATTTGCTGAAGAGAATAGAGGGGTGGGCCAGTATGCTAGGGTGTTTTTGTGGGCCAACAATCATCTTTATTGAGTCTCAGGAAATCCAAATTGGAGTCGGAAGTGGCTCCAGTGGCCAGATGTGCAAAGACCAGCAGGGTCAACCCTTCCCTCATGCTTGACTGACCACAAGCACCTCGGCCTTTCCCCTACCATGCAGAGCTTAACTGAAGCAAATTATGCAAGGTCATATCGACAGAAATTACACGCATCCTTTCTGTCTAGCCTAAGGTGATTCAACTTACCAAAAACAAAATAAAAAATGCACCAATACTACCAACAGCACCAACCCTTTCTTGGTTTAAGAAAACAAAACAAGTTTGAAATGTAAGCAATGACTTTTGTCTATAGACTCAAATAATATTCAGTGTGATTATGCAATAAAAAGGGTACCAAAAATGACAGATATGGTAAAAACCAATGACTGTCCAGTCTAGATTTTCACATATGGTTGTCTGTTCACATATCCTGCTCCTCTTTAGCTGTCATTGCTTATCAGGCCCCCTGACCAGAGGCGGAGATCTTTGTCGGGCCATTCAGGACAACTGCACTTGATCTGTCTGCAGCTGGAAAACCAAGAGAGATCTGAGGAAGCTGGATTTGATTAGGGATACCACCACAGGCCTGCTGTCCCTACAGCCTGGAATCAGATCCAGTTGTGTGTTTATGTGTGTGTGTGTGTGTGTGTGCATACAGCTATTTTGTTGCTCAGCTACACACATGCTAACTTCATGCATGTGTTTAGTACCCCTGCAGAGCCACAGTGAATCTGACCTATTTTACTCAACCATGGAAGTGGCCTAGATTCAGAAGGCAAACCAAAGGGGGATCAACACTAAAAGTCCTCACTCATAGCATCAATACTTTCACATGGGATGGTTTCAATGGCTCTTTCACAACTATATAGTGAATGGGACATCTGGACAAAAAAAAATAAAAAATCTATTCCATTGATGTAGCCGCATCCGGATAATTTCTGCTTTGTAAAAAACAATATTAGCAAAGGTCACTGCAGAGATCTGATCACTGTATCTAAACAGAACAGGTTTCTGGCCTACTTAGAATTCTGGGATTGTTTGAGAGTATTGTAAACACTTCAGTATATCTTTAACATGTGTTTAAAGTAGGGGAAGTAGAAGCTAATAGCCTTCACCTTTGAGCAACCCTTCTAGAACTTCAAAGCGAGATTAAGAAGGGGAGACGATGAAGGGCTAAAGCTGGCTGCCATGGCTGAAACCACCCCACTGATCTAAAAGCTGAGCTACAGGGTAGTTGGCACCGCAGTCTCGTGTTTATACCTTATGTCTCCATTAGGAAATGAAGTCAAATAGGTTTAGACATCAAAGAAAGGGCAAACATAACAGCAAAAGCTTAAAATTCTCCTCCCATTTTAAGGATAAGTGCTTGCAAATGTTACAAATGAGCACCTTCATTCATAAAAGGATGAACCAAAGGACACACAAACACTGAGATTCTCTATTCGATCCAGCTGGAGGACTGTTTGTTTCTTTCCAGTCTAACCAATTTTAGTGAAACCAGTGAGGGAAGCCAAGTTAAGCCCCTGCAATTCATTAGTCACTGTTTCAATGTCCTCACTGCATAAATGCTGGCATAATAGGTGTAATTGTGCAGGGTTGTTCAGGCCCTCTGTGGACTATAAAGCTTCTGTCTTTCAACAGTGGCATTTCCTCTTATTCTGCGAGGTGCACTGTACTCTGAGGAGAGAGCGACTGAACAGAAAGTTAAGTTTCCTGAGAGAGGTTTATTCTGGCTGGGTGCACCATAACATACCCCATGTCGCTTACACAATAAAAGCCAGATATTTGGGGTCATAACCTGCTAATCACTACAGCCCAACATGTGATGAGGAAGGTCTGTCAGCGGCGCCTGTGAAAGGGGCTACCTGAGCCGGACTTGGAAAGAGCTGGTGACGTCGGCCAGGAGCGCTCCGGCACCTTAGATGAAAGGTCTGTGTCATTGGTCCGTAGCCCAACACCTGGGACATTTCAGCACCCTAAAGGGACTTCTAGACTCTTAGCTTTCACCTATGTGTCACTCTTGCTTCAGGGAGGAGATGCAGACATAATTTCCCATGTCTGATACCCATCTCCTCCTTCTCTCAGCTTCTCAATAGCATACTCCTCTAGGCAAGATCAAGGCCCTCTGCACCAATTACATATCATATACTCGATGATCAAACAGAAACAGAGACGTATCATGTTGTATGCACAGCTCCTGACAGTGTGCATATATACAGTGGCTTGCAAAAAGAATCCTACCCCTTGAGCCGTTTCATATTGTTGTCACTCTGCAGCCACAAACATTAAGCAGGATTGGCTTGCTTCAAAAACAATTAAAAGCTGCAAGTAAAATGTTGAAAGATCTTTACATCTTTCTAAAGCTGAAAATCTGGAATTGTGATTCACATTTGTATTCATCTCAGATGAGTCAATACTCTGCAGAACCGCCTTTCACTGTAATTACAGCTGCAAGTCTTTAAGGGCATGTCTTTTAGTCTACGGACTGAATGTTCTGGAGATTCTTCTTTGCTTAAAAGGCCCTGTTGGATAGCACCTATTGATACCAATATTCATGAAACTTCAGTCTATCCTTTTTCTAAAGGGCTGCTGTGTCTTATGTAACTTGTGAAAAAGGCAGTTATTTTAGTTTTTTTTTAATCGTGCTACTCTTTGATGTCGGCCAGACTTTAAAGAATGCATGACTAATAGTTATCTAATAGCTATCTGTAATTTCCCTCTGGGATTATTAAAACATGTCTGATTCTGATTCTGATTATTCTGCCAACAAATCCTCACACCTGACCTGCTACCTGTTGGTTCAGGATGGCAGCCATACCTTGGTAAGTTTTTGGTTGTGCCGTACTCCAGTTCAACTTAAATCTGATGATTTAAAGTCTGTTAATTAGGGAGCTTGCAACTCTTCCTTTCACTCACTGACCTATCTACTTACATCCATTGGCATATGCAATGCTATTTATTAACTAATGTTATTTTATAATCCTCTAGGGTTTCATAAACAGACGAGGTTACATTCTATTCGGGGGACTTTGTTGCATAGTTCACTTCTTAAAACAATAGATGCACCAGATATTATATAGTTTACAAGGGGCGTTCAATAAGTAATGCCCCTGACCCACTTCCAGATGTTTGATCCAGCTGAAATTTTGCATGTGAGGTTATTTAAATCTCTATAGATTAAGTAGCAAATTGCTGCTCTGAACTATTTGTGGTTTCTGACTAGCAGGTGTTTGAACTGAGTAAAGTCCGAAATGGAGCCGGTAGAGTGTCGAGCAGTAATCAGGATTTTCTATTTGAAAGGACTCACACCACGGGAGGCTTTTGATTAAATTAAAGTAACCTATGGCGATGATGCCCATTATATGACCTTGCAAAATGTTTTACAAGGTTATATTATAGGACATTGTTATTATAAGTTGCTTTCCTTTGATCAAAAGTCTCCCGTGGTGTGCGTCCTTTCAAATGCAAAAACACAGACTTAACGTAGTTTGAACACCTGTAAATCAGAAACTACAATTAGCTAGGAGCTGTAATTTTCCATTTAATCTATAGAGATTTAAATAATTTCACATGCAAAATTTCAGGTCGATCAAACATCTGGAAGTGGGTCAGGGGCATTACTTATTGAACGCCCCTCGTATCTCAGTAAAGGAGACTTAATAGAAATTAACATCATATATTTCAGCTTTATCTTTGTAAAGCATTTTGAGAACAGTTTTTATCGACTGATTGCTTGACTGACTTTATTGATCTCACAGTGGAGAAATGTACCTGTTACATCAGCTCAAATAGTCAAAGAAAAAGGTGCATGGGATATATACAGTATATACAGTGTGTCCACATGACAGCTTTTTTTTTTTGTAGGAATATTATACAGGGCTATTGCACAGGGTATTTACATTAGTATTTATATAGATGGATATTCATATTTATATATAGTTATTGCATTGGGTGTCAAAAATAGAGAAACAGGTTATTGCACAGGGTATCAAATAGTAATTGCACATTATACATTGCATAACTATTGCCATTGTCGTGTCGCATTGTAGAGTCTGGTTGCAGCAGGGATTAATGATCTTTGGCAGCGCTCCTCTTTACAAACAGGGTGTAAACGTTTTTCAGTAAAGGAGCTACTCAGCTCCTCTACAGTCTGGTGCAGAGGGTGGAAGGTGAAATCAGCCTTTATCCATGATGGATGCAAGCTTGGACAGCACCCTCCTCTCAGCCAATTCCTCCACTAAGCCCAGAGTGCAGCCCAGGACAGAAACAGACTTTCTCACTAGTTTGTTTAATTTGCGTATTATTTTTACTTTATAAGTCATACATGGAGAATTATGGTTGCAAAGTGAGAAAATGTAAAAAATTTAAGGAGAGTAAAAAAAAAAATGACGACAATGCATGATATTTAATAGATAAATATGTATAAAAACAAATATTATAATTAAAAGAGACTGCATGTGGTTTTAGTAGTAAGAGTCATTTTAAAATCTCATGTTGCATTGAAAACACATGCATCCCCTGGTCTCTAAACGCTCAAAGTTGATTAAAGTTGCAGACTGACCTTATACCACCTGACAACCCCTCAGTCCGCCCATGGGAAAACTGGGAGGGTGAGAGGGAGGGATGGGGCACTAATGAATGTGGGGGTGCGCGCCTGCGCGCTCGCGGTGAGCAGTGGGGAAGTTTCTCTGCAAGTGGAAGAGGAGAAGAGATTGCTGCGAGTAAAGCGCAATAACTTTTAGGAATGAAGGAAAAACTTCCAGCAACTTTGATAAAGTGAAGGTGACTGTATGGAGGAGATATCGGTGGTTTTATACTCGCTTTTAGACACTTTTCAGGACGTCAGGTAAGTGAAACAAACACACTGACTGGACTCAAACAGAAACGAAAATAATTTTAAAATATTCTCTTTTTTTATTTGTATGAAAACTAATTTCGGACATGTTTTACTGTAGGGTGTAGTCACTTTATGCTGAGATAAACATCATTTCGTGCGATAGGGCGCTTATCTTTCATCATTTGGCAACTTGAGGAACCTGGACGCATTTTTAAATTCCATGGAAATCTATTTAGCTCTTTAATTTCCCCCCAAACTTTCTTTTTTTAAGACAAATGTTCTTGCTCAAACTTATTTTCGGGAAACAGGTCTCATTCATGGTTTCTATCAGATCTCAGGAATTGATAATGACTTGGATTACTGGAGGTGGTTTTTGCTGCGCGCTCATGCGGATCTCAGTGGAACAGGTTGCAGGGGCGGTGCTAGATGGGGGGCCAGGGGTGGCCATAACCACCTTTACCCAATTATTGGCCACCCCTACCATTTTTCCCCCTCTAATACAGATGGTGGCAGCAGTAATACTCTCAAGTGGAATATTCAAAACATTTACATTTTTTGTGATTTTTTGGTTAATTATATATCACTATACTGACATCAAAGATAAGTACAGAATTCATGCTTTCAACTAGATTTTTTGTTATATGGGGTAAAGAGAAAATGATGTGTCTCTGCAGGACATCTAGGAATCTTCAGTGAAATCATAGATAAATAACAATTTTAATAAAAACGTATCAAATAATCAATTTATGTAGATATCAGTGCTTGTAAATATCAATTTTATGCAGAATGTTTATTGATAAAAGTAGGTAAGTAATGACGATGGAAAAGATTTACGCCCCAGAACTCAAAACTGAAAGACTTTTATACCTTTTATCTAGAAAGCACGGATGTTTAAATATAAATGCGTCTATTTGTTAGCAAAGGTTGTAGGAAAGTACAGTTTGTCTTTATTTAGAAAATATGGATTTTTTGCTCGTTAACTTCCCTGTTGAATCAGTGTAGATTGACCCTGAGGTCCTGGCGCCTATCCGCTTTCAGCAACCCCTCAGTGTACATTGGTTATTGCCTGGCCACCCTTATAAAAATGTTCTGGCTACGCCTCTGACAGGTTGGCCATCAAGCACATCCCTGCAGTCTATCAAAGGTTATGACTCATAGCAGATAACACACGAAATGAAGAGATTGTATAGATTGATCAAATGAAGTGACAAGATTTCCACTAATGTTTATTCAAATCAATATTTTCTCTTCTAGCTGTATGTAGGGAAAGAAAGGATCTCCAGGGCTGTAGACCCTCCATCTAACATGGGTGTCTTTATGTTTTATAATTAGAAAGACAAATCTGTAATGGAGGAGTGTGTGTGCACATGCAATGAGGTGAATCTGAACAGGATGAGACAAGCTGCTCAAACAGCCCACATTTAAGAGCTCGTCTTGCCTTCATGTACTTTCCAGTTAAAAATACTAGCATATTTCTGGTGAATGTTGAGTCACTGACTGGACTCTTAGTTCCGGGGGTTGCTGTACACCAAAAACAGGATAATGAAATAGTAAATGGTCCCAGATGTTATGCCAGTCATAAACGTTTGAAGAGGGTTGCATGTTAAAACAGGTGTAAGTGTAATTTCTTGATCTTAAATTTAATCTGTTTTGTGTCCTTGCCTTTACAGATTGGACTTCGGCATACAGCAAAAACTCTGGATTGTATAAAAGAAGCTTGGAGAGCAAGGCGGCAGAGCCTGCTCCTCTCTGGCAACTAAACTGCCTCTATGCACATCAACCTGAGCGTGACCGTCAAGGATTCTCGTGCCTTTCATGGAACTGGGCTCTCAAGTTGCTCTGCTACCGCTGACGCTGTGGTAGAGACAACCATGGAGTCACCTCAGGTGTTGGCTCCCCCTCCAGGACCCCCACCTCCTCCCCCTCCTCCTCCTCCCCTGCCGCCACCTTTGTCTTCCTCGCCTTTTAGCCGTGCGAACGCCGTCCGTCAAAGTCGTCTGAGGAAGTTGAACTGGGAACGCATTCCCAAAGAGAAGGTGGAAGGCAGGAAGAGCGTGTGGAGCGGCGCGGCACCCGATGAGGATGAGTTCCCCATAGATCTGCATTCTCTAGATGAACTGTTTGGGCAAAAGGACAGCAAGCCAAGGGACAGAACTGTGACGTTGAGGCGACGGTCTGCACTGCTGCGGTGCAGATCCCCACAGGACAGCTCGGAAGAGGTCAGGCCAGTTAAATAGCAACAAATTGTTTTTGTTTGGCTGTTTTTCTTTCAATATTCTCCTTCTTACATGTATGTCCTCCATACAGATTTTCCTGCTGGATTCCAAACGCAGCATGAACATAGGGATATTTCTACGACAGTTCAAAATGTAAGATTCCTAGTGCCTTCCTAGAGCTCAATCTTCATACTAAACAATGCTGAGTATTTGTTGGGAGGCTCTTTCTTTATCGCTAAAACTTAAGAAGCATGATATTAGGAAAATAAGTTTTAATGTCTTTCTGATTTGGGTTCATAGCAAACAGAAAACCCAGACTGTGAGAGGTTATCCAGAAACTAGAAAAAGAAAAAGATTGTTCCCATTTATTCAAGTTTTTGTTGACAAAAAATGTTTGGTTTGCATCTGCTGCTTTAGCATTGAGGAGTTTAGTTTTACCATAGAAGCCTGAATACATGCTACTAAAATCTTTAGCTAACATACATTACAGTCTAGGAATTTCTTTGCAATTTGGACATTACCGTACATACATTCACATTAAACTAGTTTGATTGGCTACATATTGTCCTGGTCTTGACTTGATGGTCTTTAAAACTGGGCCAGAATGATTATTTATTTGTTCTTTATGTCACACTTGAATGTCCTTGATCATTAAATAAAATTTTGGATCAAAGACAACCAGAAGGAATTCAAAACAGCATTTTTAAACGATTGTTGTGATCCATTAAAAACGGAAAGCAGTCTAAAAACCAACCCTGTGTGGAAAAAAAAAAGTACTTGTCTTCTAAACCCTAAACTGGTTGTGCAACAGTTGCCATAAAGTGTTTGCAGTTACCGTCAATGAACCACTGACTCTTCTTTGCAGAATTGTTCTAATATGATGGTTTTCTATTCCGTTTAAGTCCAGGCCAGAACATTTTATCCCAATAATACTTTTGTACTTTTGGCCAGACCAAAACTTTGTTTTTTAAATTTTTTGGGGCCATTCAGAGGTGAACTTGCAGGTGTGCTTCAGATAATTAAACTGTGGCATAACCCCAATGTGCGTGAGGTTAAAGTCATTAAGTGATGCATGGGTACTTTCTTTTAAGAAGTCCTCCAGTCCCTAAGGCCTCAAAGGACCACCAAGACAATTCAAATACTAGTGGTTGTCTGACAATCAAACTAATTTAATATAAAAACATTTTCAGTGTAAATGAAAGGGACAATCATTTCTTTTACAGGCTGGTACATTTTAAGCCTTGTTTGACACAATAAAAAGCCACTCGAGTAATTTAAAAAGCTCTGGTAAGGTTTGTGCTCTCAGATTTCCCCCAAATAAATCAACACTCAAAGAAGACCATAAAAAAAAACAACAGTAAGCTTAATTAGTACTTGACATGAAGTGCAGAAAACAGCCATTTGTCTGTTGTTAGCAGGTGTCAGAGGTGTAAAGCCACCTCGGTGAAGGGGATGTCTGCTGTATTGTTAGGGATTGAACACTATAAGCAGCTGGGGCTTTAAGGAAGGGCTATGAGTAAGTGGCTCTGTTGGAGACAGAGGTGACACCTGCTGATATGGGTAAAGAACGGCTAATCTAAAATGTAGCTCCCTGCTGACAGAGAAGCAACTAGTGGCCTTTCTTAGTCCGCAATCCCTTAAAAGCTTCTTTTGGTATGTATGTATGGCTCAAAGCTGCACCTATTACCCTGAGAAGAGCTGTTTTATAACCATTTAGTCGTTTTAATACACTAACCTCTAGGACACCCTGAACTATTGTGTTGGCAATTATGCAATGCTTGCTCACAGTCATGGAAAGTGCCAAGTTGCAATGCTGCCATGCCACCATGAGATTCTCGACTGGAGATGCTTTCTTTTCTAAACTAGATTTGTCAGGACTTGCAGGAAAAGCCTTTTTTTTGTGTGAAATGAGTCTCGTCTGCAGACAAGCATTTGTCTTATTGGGCGGCTGGTTGCCTTTTGTCATAAAGAGACGCACTGTAACAGTTTTTTTTTAAACGCAATAACAGTTTAAACAAAATCCGGTTTTATGTTTTTCGTCGTCTGTCTTGGACTTAAATATAATTTAGTTTTCTTTCTTAACGGACGTCACTGCATTCAGTGTTTTGTTTTCAGAAGATTAACTGTAAGTGTTTCCATTGAAATAGTTCTTTAGAGAGTCATTTATTCTTAGGCAGCTTTGGATCAGTTTAACCACTGGTGTCTGTCAAATGAATAGTGAGCGCTGAATAAGATGAACTGATCTGAAGATAAGGATTAACATGTGCAGTACAGTCATGAGTGGGGGAATGTAACAAGAAGGTAGGAATAATGAGATTCATCTGGAATAGTGGACCCGGGTCTCACTCTGAGAAAGGAAGGCAGAGGTTAAACAAACATCTCTGTTTTAATCTTTTACCATGACACCCCAAGGTCTTTGGATGCCTCTTGAGCATGGCTTCCTTTTCTTTGTCCTCTGGTTGCTTTCTTCAATCACAGCAACCCTCTAGTTTTCTCTTTTTCTGAAATAAGGTTGCATATTTCTTTTCACAGGCCAGCCAAGGAGATCGTTGAAGATATAAGGCATGGTGTTGGAGATCGCTACGGAGCAGAGAAGCTTACAGAGCTCTGCAAACTGCTCCCTGACAGTGAGGAGGTAAAAAGGCTGATTTTAGCGTACAGCTACGAGTGACAGTCTGCATCCTCTTCACCTTCCCCCCACTCTGCTCACTTTACTCATCTGGCTTTGGTTAGGAGGATCAAAAGTTTGCTATTACACTACTTTGTATGATGTGGTCTGTTCCTAGACAGAAATCCTGCTAAAAAAGATATTGGAGCGGAATCTTAACAAGTTTAGTTTTCAGTTGTTTTCTTTTTTAACAACATACATTTTCTCTCTTACAGGAATGTCGGCTTAGGAGGTTCAGTGGAGAACGGAGCTGTCTTGGAGAGCCTGATCTTTTCATGTTACTTTTAGTGGAAGTTCCCAGGTAAAACACACATTACCCCCCAAAATAAACAGCAACAAATTATTAGTTACTTACACATATGTGTGTTCATGTAAAGAAATAAATCGCATGCCAATTTTTGTTATTTTTCTCCTGTGATTCGGCCTCGCTTAGTTTTCCATGTCATGTTTTTTAAACAGAAGACTGATCTCTGGTGCCTTTATGTCTCCATCATCGGCCAAACATCCCCACTGATCAATCCATCTTACTCATTTCTCTTTCGCCAGTTTCCGGCTTCATCTGGATGCCATGATCCTGCAGCAAGAGTTTGACCCTGCTCTGACCTCTCTGTGTGTGGCAGCCAGATGTCTGAGGGAGGCGGCTAGAGGTAATGTAACAGCAGGGAGTTGTGTATTCTGCCGCCATTAAGACACAAGACTGTATTGGCCTGCTAAGATACTTGTTTAGTCCAGTGGTTTTGTTAGGCGCCACAGTGGAAATGAGAAAATCTATTTATCATTCAGGCTAATCGTGTGATTTAGGAGAAACTTGCATTCACTGCTTTTATTTATTTTTTGGACAAAAGTTGCTTACTTATTCCATTGCCTTTATGTCTCCTGCATGCACATTTAATTATCATTTAACACCAAAGGCACAAAATTGATTATCTTTACTCTCCTAGAACTGCTGAGCTGTCCTGAATTGCACTCCATTCTCCGATTAGTGCTGAAAGCGGGGAACTACATGAACGCTGTGAGTAGTCAGTCGATCACTCAATTATTGAGTGCTTCTAAAAAAAAAAAAAAAAATTGCTAGATCAGTTCTTTTGTGGTTATGCTTCAGTTTTTAATGGATGACGGTTTTGCATTCAAGGTTTTGATCTGGTGTTTTTAAGGTTTTCTTCATTTCTTTTCAGGGTGGATATGCAGGGAATGCGGCTGGCTTTCGTATTTCATCACTTCTTAAATTAGCAGACACCAAAGCCAACAAGCCAGGAATGAATTTGCTGCATTTTGTTGCTATGGTATGTTCTGAATTATGATTTAGTTGAGGAACAAATGCTAGTTATACAAATAAATTAGCTGCACAGGGGTACAGTTGGCACTGTTGCTGCATGACGAGAATTAAAATCCAGTTTTCATGATTTTTCTCGTACTCTGGTATCATTTCACCCTCCATAAAAATCTATGTGAGGTTAATGGGTCACAACAAATGTGACTGTGTCTGGGATGGGTGCCTGTCCTGCTAGTCTTTGTGCTAACCTTGAGGTGGACTAGTGACCTGTCCAGGGTCGACCTCCCTCCTGAAAGGGAGACATAAGTTTTCAGCCTTTAAAGGACTGTTTGTTTATTATAAACCCTCTTAGCACTGTTTTTATCTTACTTTTTGGTCCAACTGGCCATGTACCAACTATAGCAGCAAGAAAACGATTGTGCTGTAGTGCAAACCCTTTGCTGAGCTTAAGGAAAGAGCTGCTTTTTTTAAACAATGGGGGAAGGGTTATGGAGACCACCAGCGAACCGAAAACCCTAAATAAAAGGAACATGGGTGCCGTGCATCACTGTAACAGACTCCTTTTTAAAAGCTGAAATTAGCTTTAGATTTGTAGTTATTCGTTTATATTCCTCAAAACAAAAGCAAACAAATGAAAACACTGTTCTGGATTACCAAAAGTTCTCAGTCGGTTTCTCTGTCTTTGTTTTAAAGAAGGATCAGAGCTCAACAGCTCGTTTTATAGTCACCATTTTCTCCTGAATTTAGTTTGCAAACGTATTTATTAACCATCAGGACATTTCTATCCAGTTTATATAAATAGATACTGCTAAAATTAATGTTTGTAACTACCTTATAAAAAAAAAAAAAGAAGATAAGAGGCCCCCAGTATTGGCAGTTACTTTAAAGAGAACATGTTAGCTGTAGCGGTTGTTTGAAATTGCTTGGTTTAGTTTAGGGTTTATTTACTGGAAGAATCCTTTTGATGTAATGATTTGGCATTGCGGTTACTCACTAGCTGTGAAAAAGCAAGATCCAACCCTGGTGTTAAATTGAAATGTCTTCTGATGGAAATACTCTTGAGGTGAAGTGCAGTTTGTCATATTCTCAGTTTGTGGAGGACAAGTCTTTATTTGAATGCCTAAATCCTCCAATTACTGTCATGTTTATTGGAATCCACAATGCAAAATAGTCAAATATAAAAATTTTTACTCTCCATGACAATTACGTAAAAAAAATGCTTAATATGGGGAAAAGTTTCACACCTTAATGCTACATCATTATATTTGCAAATCTAGATCTGCATGTTTATAAGGTGGCATATCGTTGGCTTGGTAAGATACTTTTAGGTGACAAAGTCCCTCATATACGAGATGGGCTCTCCAAGCAAAGAGTTCCTTGGAGGACATTGTCATATGATTTCTTTGCAAATGATGTGTTGCATCTTCTCAAACAATGGCTAGATAATAAATTGTGTTTGTCTCTGCAGGAAGCTGTGAAAAAAGACCAGAGTTTGCTGTCTTTTCCCAGCCAACTAGGCCACGTTGGCTCCGCCTCCAGGTCAGTCTGTTCTCAAACCTTGGATCCTGTCGAATTCTAGATTAGGCGCCGATTAGTTCTGAGGGAATATTCCCACTCAGCCCACTCAGAAATAACAATACCTCCTTGTGGTCTGATAAAGTTTGCTAAAACTTTAATCACATTCTAAGTTTGCAGCGAGTTGCCACTTTCAAACTGGGTTACAGCAAGTCTGCTACTCTGAGCCAAAATCTGAACTACTTTGCTTCACTTTGCAATACTATATATACCCTAGAAAGATGAGAGGGTAATGTGCACCCAATTGTCATCCCTTTGGTTTCTGTTTTCTGTCTTAAGACATGTTGAAGTTACAATATTCCCCATTGTATATCTCTACAGACTGTGTGAAGAATCTGTTCTAGATGACCTGGCAAAGTTAAAAAGCAGAGTGGCTTCACTCAAGACAAAAATGGAGAGTGAGACGGAGATGAAACAACAGACACAATCTTTTCTAGAGGTAAATATCACAGTTTAGAGACCCGCTTAGAAACAAGCATCAGTTTAAGAGGAAGAATTTATTATTTGTGTTATCATAATTTTGCAGATGGCTGAAGAGCGTCTGAAAGAAGCAGACGATGAGGTAGAGGGTATGAGGATGTCGAGTCAAGCATTGATGGAGTTTTTCTGTGAAGATGACAGCACTTTCAAACTGGAGGAGGCCTGCAGGGTCTTCGATTTGTTTTGTCATCGGTTCCAAAGAGCTGTTCAGGTAAGATGCTGCAGAGGTATATAGAAACCTTACTGTACCATTTATCACTTCTAAATGGTCAATATTTCTTTTTTGTCCCCCTTTAAAAACAAAAAATAAAGGAAAATGAAGAACGGGACCTAAAGGAGCAGAAACGTATAGAACGTCAACGTGAAATTGTGGAAAAGCGTCGCTCTCTTGCAGTTTGTACAGGACTGGACGTAGGCCTGAGTCTTGCCAGAGAACCTCACTGCCAAGAAAGCCAAGATGAATTGGAGAGACTTTTAGAGAAGAATCTGAGCTGCACTTGGAGTCGCCGTAGTCTTAGATCCTGTGATTCTCGCAGATTCACTCACCACCTGCAAAAGGATACTCATCTCAACAGCTCAGCTATTTTGAAGAGCTTCCCAGTTTTGGGTAGTAGCCCAACATCCGTTGGTTTTCACTCAAACAGCTCCTCAGACCATGAGAGCAGTGCTTTACTTTGCAGCTCACCAGAGAACGCTGGTGGATGTCCCTCCTTTAACCAAGAGTCTCTTCTTGAAACAGGAATCTTAACACCGAAACAGAGGATGGAAGCAGTTAAAGACTCCCGCATTGCAGTATTTAACTCCTCTCAACACGGAAAAAGCTTCACCCTGAAGCAATATGGGTCTGAGAGCATTTCTTACTCACTACGTGAACAGCTAAAGACGACAGAACTTTTACAAGAGACTGATTTTTCTCCTAAACACCTGGCTTTGAACACTACTAGTACAGACTCTGTTTCTTTGAGTGCCGTTGCATCAGCTCAAGGGGTTAAAAAACAGACCTCCACGTACAAAAAGACTCTTACTGACAGTAATTGCCCTGCTCAGTGTAAATCTGGAAGTCCTTCAGTTCCTGACTCTGTTAACAAAAGTGGAAAACTTTGTGACGTAGATACAAAAAAGACTGCTAGCAAATTAAAATCATCCACAGAGGAAGTACCATCCCAGCCACAGACCAAGTACAGCCCAGGACCTAGACACTCCAACACGTCTGTACCTGATGGAGGTTTAACAAAAGATGGAGAAACTGGACTGGTTTTAACTCTGCTGAAGGAGGACTGGATGCCCTCTAGTCTGCCAGACTTGGGTCATTCACAGCCAGAGGAGGCTTCTGATTTGCCAGCCCCTGATAAAGAAGCTGTCAGCTCATTCTCACGTGTGGGTGAAACACTGGAGTGCCACACTCTGGTAAAAGGTCTGAGGTCCTACGAGACGATATCTCCCCCAACCTCACCTCTCCCACGACCCTTACCGAGCCTTTGTTCTAAGTGGAGGAAGGAGAGAGAGGTTGTCCTCAATGAGGGGACTACTTCAGTGCCTGCAGCATCAAAGGAGGAGGCTAGATCAACGAAGACCCCAGTGCGTAGTGGCATCGGGGCAAAGAGGGGGCTTGTGTCACGAACACTGCCTTCAAACGGCACAGGAATTCCCAGAGTGCGCTCCAAAACTGAGCCTTCAAACGGAGCGCCAACACCTACTAACCCAACACTTCTAACACGTCCGTCCACTCCACGCAGGGCTCCTTCCATTGAAGCAGCTGGAACTCAGGTTGAGGTGAAACGAAGTACAAGTACACGGGAGAGAACTGCAAATGAGTCACAAGTTACAGAGAAGTCCACTTTGACTCGGAGGTATTCGGACAGGTATCCTCAAGAGAAGGGCCCTGGCAGAACCCAGTTGGCCTTTGTCAGAGGGGCTACCACTCGTGTGTCCAAACGCGTGGCTCCAAACTCCGAGACCCAGCCACTGTCCCAATCACGGACTGCCACCAGCCCATCCTCTGCCACTGCTAAGACCATACGCACAGCTGTCATTTCAGCTGCCCGCAGTAAAACAGCCAAGACGACACCCTGCACAGATGCTTCGCCTGCTGACCCTAAAAACATGGCGTCTTCACGGATACCTGGTCTCAAAATGCCCAAGGCCACTGCAGCTCAGCCCCTGTGGAGATGACTGAAGGACCGCTTGTCAAATTCCTCATATCTACATGGATTTCTGGTATTCTTGAGTTGAAATTAAACCTCAGGTTAATATGAGTTAACCTTAAGTGTTTTTTTTCCCCCTTCATTTTAGGGCCTAGATTACATTTGGATAATTACGCACAGAGAGCTTTGGAGATACTTTATGTATTGTATTTCACAGTATATCTGGGTAGTGCATTCTCTACAATCTACCTCTTTTTACACCCATTTGTGTCCTTTGCAGGCAGTAGGACAACAATAGAAGACTTCTTCTTGTAGAAATGCCTTAGAAAGACAAAGAACTATGGGAAGTTGTTTTAACCAATATTCTGGGTGGTAAGGTAGTTTACAAAAAAGTGATCTATGTTATGAAAACTTTGGCCCTATACCTAAATAATCAGTGTTTTCAACTGAACCTGGTACAATATACAAAAGTTAATTGTGTTGTTGATTGCCTCATCACAAAGCTGCACTTTAGAAACTGAAAGAGGCATGATTAGATGGTTACTTTGATTTTTTATATATATATATATATTTACAAATCTATAACTTTATTGAATTTAATTATTCACATTGAGATTTGTATTTGTAAAAAAGAGAGTGAAAAGAAAAGAAACAAAATAAAGAGAATATTGTGAAAAAAATTGTGTCTTCAGTCCTCACCTTTCCAACGGTTCCTATATGATGTACTTTGCTACAAAATTTTAACTTGGTAGGTTTACAAGTTTTTGTCATTAAAAGTGTAAATTCCATTGTATTTAATCTGGCTTTTATATGATAGAGCTACACACATTTCTGTTGAAATAGAAATACTCTTTGTCCCTCAGTTGAGAAACCCAGGTGTGTTTAACAAAAACGAGTGTGCAGAAGGAAATGGTTAATCGGTTTACAACATTTATTATACATAAAATTTATAGTGAACCTAAATTTCAGTCAAATTGTCATAGAACCATGTTTTGGTGAAATTAAAGTGGTAATTTTGTTTTTGTTTGCAATATCATCCAAGTTCAATCAAGCTGGATGGAGAACCTGCAAACTTGTATTCTTCTGGCCTTCCATCTGGTTTTCTAAAGATCTTTAACGTAAATTCTTCATGAAATGCTTTAATTTTTTTGGATGCAGTGTGAAATAATTCACTACCTTTCTGAAGAAACTGTTTTGTCTGTGTTTGCATTGAGAACTTTCAATGAGCATCTCTTGAAGCAGTCATCGCCAGTCCTTTTAATGTCTGTTGCCATGGAAATGCTATAGTAGTCCTTTGGAATCTCCTGGCAGAATTGTAGTGGTGTGAGAGTTGGGGTGGAGGGTGACTGTGAGTGTTGGGTCCCAGTGGGAAATCTCTTTTTATAGCCTGTAGTGACGCCAAAACTACTTGGGAAAGGCAATAAGCCGGTGCCTCTTTGTGGTCTAAAGTCTGCACTTGTTGGTCAGCCTATGGCCTTTTAACCTGCTGCAAGACTTGGAGATGACATCATTAAAAGTGTCTCCATGGATGGAGGGCAAAAATCGCTACAATAGAAAATAAATCCTTTATTTAAGTTTACTTGTTTCTGTTTCATTATAACATAACAATAGTGGGACCAGGTTTTATAAAGATGATTGTGGTCTAAAGCAGATTACTGTAAAAAGCAGTGATTTTATTGCGTATTAAGACAGTGAGTGTAATCATAGCATGTATAACGTTCAAGTTTGTCTTGAAATACTCACAAACATGACTTTGTAATAGAATATATGATTTTTTTTTAAAGTTTTATATCTATATAAAACTTAATCCTGTGAGCAGAATGGAGTTTCTAAGAAAAGTAAAGGGTGTTGTCTGTGGGGTCACTATGCCAAAATTATAAAATCATATCTTGTATCTGTCCAGTATGATTTATTATATCAAGTTGGCAAAATTAGATTTACAAAAATGTAAGTTATGGGTTTTTGGTTTTCCAATGAGCACTTCTTCAGTGAGTATTCTAAAACTTTCTATGTAAAAGTATGTATCTAAGTATTATTAAGTTATTAATTCCTCATGAGCCTTTTAAGGTGTAATCACATAAACATTGTTGTAATTTGAAATTTTAAGTGATACATTTCGTATTTGTAAGCTCCTTTGTAACATTTTTAATAATAATTAAAAAAATCACATCAGGAAAACTGATAGTTTCAGATTCTTAAATGTACACAGCTTTAAATATTGATGAAAAGGAGAAAAGCGTTATATCGCCATCTTGAGGAAGGAAACTGCTGTCACCAATTAAAACTACATTTACCAGCCTACGCTTCTTACGTCGGCATTTACGTAATGGGCAACTCCCCGGATGCGGCTGTGATTGACTAAACCAGGCAAGAAAAGATCGAAAGCTAAGTGGCGGTAAGTCATAAACTTTTTCATATTTCATTTTCACACACAAAAAACAACTTTTGACGTATAGACTCGAATAAATTATATTTTTTAGCTCAACTTTAGACCCGCAAGCTGGCAGAAATAAGTAGTTTACGTAGTGTTTGGAAATTAATGCTCAACTTGTTTGCTAATGAGCTAGCCCGTTAGCAACAGACGCTAGTTCCCTAGCTTGGTTCCAGTCACAGGGGGAACGCCTAGTGTTAGAAGTGATAATCATAAAATATTGGGAAGTAGAAATGGTTGCGGGTAACTTTGTGCTCCTTTCTTGTCTGTCCGTGATTTACAGTTTTCTTTGCTTATTTATGGATTAAACAGCTTAAAAAGTAGCACACCGATCTGGTTAACGGTAATTAACGCTACGTCAAAGAGCTAACGGTAGCTACGACTAGCTGAACTGCTAGTTGTTTGTAAAACTGTATTTTATTTTATTTACTTTCGCAGATTGGCAGACTAGTAAATATATAGCTTCTCTTCTCCCTGTAGGCTCTAATATCTTAACTTTGGAATGAAATCTATTAACAGTGATGAGCTGTGTTGCTGAAATCTCTTAATGTTTATAGATTTTTATTTGTTTTCTTTCTCTTGTCAGGTGCTACAGCCCCAGTGGTCGTTAGCAGGATGCAGACCATTAAGTGTGTGGTGGTGGGTGATGGGGCAGTGGGTAAAACCTGCCTACTAATCTCTTATACCACCAACGCCTTCCCAGAAGAATACATTCCCACAGTATTTGACAATTACAGTGCTCAGATGAGCGTGGATGGCCGCTCTGTCAGCCTCAACCTGTGGGACACTGCTGGCCAGGAGGAGTATGATCGCCTCCGTACTCTCTCTTATCCACAGACCAATGTTTTTATAATTTGCTTTTCCATCGGCAGTCCTTCCTCCCACGCAAATGTCAGGCACAAATGGCACCCTGAAGTTTCCCACCATTGCCCCAGCGTTCCCATCTTGCTGGTGGGCACCAAGAAAGACCTGAGGGGGGACGAAGAGACGGTGAAGAAACTAAAGGAACAGGGTCTGGCCCCTACCACTCAGCAGCAGGGCAACGCGTTGGCCAAACAGATTGGAGCTGTCAAGTACATGGAGTGCTCTGCACTGAAGCAAGATAATGTCAGGGAGGTGTTTGCAGAGGCTGTAAGGGCAGTGTTGTATCCAGTCACGAAGAAGAATCACAAAAAGTGTGTTCTGTTGTAATAAATGCTTCCCAGATTTGGACTATAGAGGGGAATGATGGAGATCGACGGATGCAAAAGAAAGTCTGTAGAACAAAGGATGCCATCTAGTTGCTTCCAACCCACCTGTTAGCTTTCCTTACTCATCTCCTGGAGGATCTCACCAAATTGCCTTCATCACCAAAGTGACTGTCTCAAAATGAAGGCAACAGACCTTACAATTTAAACTTCTACCATTTACACCTTTTTGATTTTTACACCTTTCTTGATTTATTGCTTTTACGCTTTACCTTAAAAAAAAAATAATGATGGTTGTCACAAGCGAAAACATCCCAAATCAACCAACCATTTCCCGTTTGACAGGAGGAAGAAGATCTGCGTTTGTTCAGGTGGAGAACTAGTGACTACCTCATATTCTCACCTAAGTTGCATCTCATTGAGTCTCAAGCAAAGTTGCCATCAAGATCCTTTGAGTTGCCTATTCATGTATGATGAACCGCCCAGTTTGAGGTCCACAACTTGATTTGAATCCTGAAGTGTTTGACTTCATACAGCAAAGTGTTATGACTCCTGGACAAATGCCATAGCCTCTCAGCAAAAAGCAGAGATTTACGGTTAAAAACCCAGTAGTTCCTCTTCAACTCATTCTGGTGTCAGAGTTGTCTGGCAAGTTGCACTTCTCGCCTCTTGCTCTGCTCTCTTACTATCCAGAGAGTTAGAGCTAATGGCTCTTTGCAGATAAGCTGGAGTGATTTAAGAGCTGTAAATTATATGGCTGATTCCCTAATGGAAGAGTGAACATGATTTTACCAAATAATTACATTCTGGTACAGGATTCCTCAAGTCAACATAGCCAGGAAGTCAGACCGCAGCTGAGCTTTCTTTTGTCTTACATCTAAATTTCTCAGGCGTACTATTGAGTGCCATTAGAGACATGTCTAAGATTTCCTCTTTTTGCGGTGAGGTTAAGGAGAGTGTAATTCTTATTGTGAATTTACTCTGTAAATGATTTTCTTAAAATGTTTTTAACCTACATGTGCAGTTATTGCCAAAGTTGAATATATTTTTTGTAATAGCTCATGTTTATTTGATCAGTTAATGTTTGTGTGCTATTTTTAATCACATATGATAAAACTAGAGCACCATAATGTTTCCCTTTTCAACCACATGATTGTTTAGGGTCCACTGAGAAAGACCACTGTAAAATCTATTCATTGTAGCAGGCAATACCATAATAAGTTAACTGGTTAACATCAGGCGATGTATATGCTGTCCTGTTTTTTTTTTTTTTTTGGTAACATCATTGCAACTTTCCAACGCCACCATAATGTTTTACTTAAATCTGATTGGGTGCCTTATCTAAACCAAAGACATATTTGTCTAACCCAAAGGTTCACATTGTACTTCTGCAAGGGCTACTAAGTTTCAGCACAAGTCTAAATATCCCAGATTTATTTTTGTAATTTCTAACAGCTTTGTGCCTCAAATCTTTCCAGTAAATACTGTCTCCTTGCAGCATTTTTCATTTTTTTGAGGTAAGACACAGGTGCTAGGCTGTCTTGCACAGCAACTCTTGTGCGCATTTGCGAAACGGGGTTCACATCTCTTAACAGATTGTGGTTTACATCCCTGCATTGCATAGTGCAGTTGGGGCAAAGCATAAGCACAGCTTTTGCTTAAAGTTAACTAGGGCTGCGTTGGTGTAGCTGTACCACATCTGAAGATTTTTATATATTTTTCTAAAGTATTTTTATAACTCTTTGCTTGTTTGTGCTTACAACTAGCTGCAACAATAGCAACCCTTATATGTAGTTATTTTTATTTACTCTGCTATCCGGGGTGTTCAATACTTCAACCTCGATCGTGGCCTGTGCAGAGTCTAGAATAAACGAAGAGCAATACAAGGAAAGGTTTTGTGTGACATTGATGCGCTTTGAGATCTACTAAAAGTGTGAAATTTGCTAAAAGGGCCTGATTAAGACTGAATGTGTGTGTGTGAGTGCACAATATTTAAACCTATCTGTGGAAAACTTTTTATCTTTAATCATGTCCCAAATTTACTCAGATAGTGCTATTAAAGTGGAACATACACCTGTGGGCTCTCTGTATCTGTGTCCTGGAGCAATATGCTGCCGTGTGCGTGGTACTACGCTTTTACACTGGGAACTTGATTTGTAGAAATCTGTAATTGTTTTATAAATAACAAAAACATATTTGTATAAATGAACTAACAGTGAGATGATTTTAAATTATGCCTAATAAAATGGTGCCTAAAACCAGTAAGCTTTCTTTGTTTCTGACCCAGTCAGCCCTTTAATTTGGTTCCTTATTTATTGTAAAGAAATCATACGTTTCCCCTGACTGGTAGTAGTGAGGAAATAGCAGGGTGTACTCATACTGCAATGCAGAGAAATGCAGAGTCATTTCAACACACAGCTATGTATATATCACTTTACACCACATACTGTTCCTGTAGCATGCGTTTAGAGTTAATGTTATATTTATTCAGTTACCACATCTGAGGCGAGATGAAAACTGCTCAGCTTAAAGTTCATATACCAAAAAATAAAACCTATTAAAGTTCATGTTAATTTGCCTCCCAAATTCAACAATCGCTCGTATTGAAGCGTTTTATCTCAGAGGCTTAAAAAGTCTGCATGCTGTTGCCTACTTGGAAATGTTTCTTTGACCTTCATGGGTGGAGGCGCTGACAGCTGATAAGTGTGTTGAACTCGGCCAAAAGCTCATTACTACATCACTAGCAAGATTCGGAGAGCGTTTCCTTTTGTGGTTGTATCTGAAAGCTGTATAACGAGGACAGCAAAGACTTTATGTTTACAGCTTTGTAGAATTTGTGCCATTGTCTTGCTTTAGTGGAAAAAAAACACCTTTATGGCCTGAATGAGAAGTTACAGCTGCAGGAACTGTCGCTGCTTCTTAAACAGTTTCACTTTATAATCACAAACCTTACTGACTGCATTACCAGTTAAATGATAAAGATCAGGGATCTCCAACTCCAGTCCTGGACAGCTACTGGCTTGTAGTTTATGGTCTAGGTTAATTTTGAATTGGAAGGATATATATGTAGATATGTAATTAGATCCCCTTTTCGATGATCCCAACAACGATGGTGGCAGCATCAAGCTGTGGGGATGTTTTTCTTCTTCCTATAGATTCTGGAAACTGCTTCAAGATAGTTCTGTTATACTCTGTTTACTTACATTTCAGACCCCACACGTGCAAATATGAAAGCAGCTGTTCAGACGCTGCATCCAGCAGCGATGCACTTTAGCCCAATACTTTACACCGAGGTTGGATTTTTTTTCTTTAACAAGATAATAGGGAAACAACCCTTTTTTGCAGTGTATTAGTAATGGTAGGCAAAAACTGCAATAAAGTCACTGAAGGTGTCAGACATTTTCTGCCTCTAAGCTACTGTGTAGATATCTGTCCTAAGACTGATCCTCCTTTTTTTTGTGTGAATTATTTGAACAAGTTATGTTTGATGCTTTGTGCATGAGGAGTAACTTGATCCTTTCTCTAGGTTTAGAAAGATTCACAATTCCAGTTTGAAATAATAGTTACTTCAGGGTGTAACAGAGTGAACCTTCAAACAAAATGAGCAGCTCACGGTTTGCTGTATTCAGTCTGCCAAAAATGGATGTCCTACTACATAAGAGACCTAAATGAAAGCAATGAATCTAACATGGATGGAGCACCTTCCTCATACAGACTGAGGCTCTAACAGGCAGCCTTCCTTAGTCTGCTCACCACACCACTGTCATATGAGCTATAGAAACTGAAAACCACAAAGAACAGAGCCATGGTTATGTGAGACTTACAGCTAGCTGTCTGAGTAAAAGTAGATTAACGTCATTCTGACTCTACTGAAACCAGCGTCAGCGCTGAGAAGAGACTTCTTCACAGTCACTGTCTGAGGAATTCCTGTCCTGCCACTTTGAATGACATGGATCCTTGTTTTGCCTTTTTGCTATTTTTGCTCCAGGAACCATTCTTTAAATGGATTAGTGCTTCGGCGAAGCGCTTTTTGTAATCCTTTCTTAGCAGGTTGTGATGATGCTCAAACATCAAAGCTGTGTTTTTGTTGTTTTTTTTTTCCAAACCTATAGAACAAAACAAAAATCCAATTTCTGAGAGAACAACGAATTAAAGATGGATCTGAGTGGCTGAAGTACTCTCTGAGTTAGAATCAAAGCATTGCAACTTTAAGCACAAAGTAAATAAGAAAAAAGTAAATTCCAAGCAAAAATTATCCTTCATTTGAGAGTAAAATAAAATAACAAAACCTGAATGATCGGACATTTTCTTAAATTTATTTTCTAAGTATTTAGAACTGAAGACGTACTTTAAAATGTTAATCCTAAAAGTTCTGATTACTGCAGATTCACACTATGTCGCTTTGCTCACAACCCATCCAGGCCTTGAAGCTTCAAAGTTACTGGCATCAATCCGTCTTCTTTCCTCAGATCATATAAATCACCGCCTGCCAAACAAAAGCAAGGATTTCCTGTTCAACTTTATGTCAGTAGCAAGGCTCTGTTTCTCTGAGCTCAGTCCTGGTCCTCAAGTGACTCTGAGCTGCATGTTTTAGATTTCCCCTCGCTGCCACACACCTGACTTGTATAAATGGAGGATTAAAAGGCGTCTGCAGCCCTTAAAGGCTGCAAAGGAGGTCATGAAATTATTTGAATAAAGTGTGCTGCAACAGAGAGACATCTGAAACATGCAGGGTGGTAATACTTGAGGAGCAGCTTAGAGAGCTACTGTTCCAGCTTAGTGACATACAGTAGTTCTGAAATCCTTTTTTTATTGTTTGTGTTATTAATCATACAGCATAGGTGCTTTTTAACCTAAAGTGGGTAATTGGTTGAAAAAAATAGGGTTCTGTTGAACTTTGTTCTGTTCTACCTGCTTTTTCAGTCTGCCAAGTTTTTATCCCAGTTGAGCGTCGCATAAACAATAGATTTCCATTGTTCAAAAGAAAATGATCCCATGGGGAAGTCATATCCTCCTTGCAGATTCTTCTGCACCAGGAGGACAAAATGTGCTTTTTTTTTTTTTTGTCAGCTAGAGAACAAAAATGTAAACTTCTTTGTTCAGCAGTTTTTTGTTCCCAGAGAAGAGGGTTAAAAAAGGACATCCAGGGCCTCACTGCAACATCAGACGTCAGGTTGCATCTTCCTACTGAAAAAAAATAAAATCTTTAAATTTAAAGTCTCAGGTGTATGTTCTGGAAAATCTGTCTATAAAAAAATGATATATATTTAAATATAAAGGCTTTAATTCTTTTCTGTCTATGAAATTATCCGTTTACTACGGTCCCATCCTGCCAATACCAGGTTAGACCACTGCTTGATTTCAGAAATAAGGCTTAGATTTAGCCACTATACATTCCCCTGAGTTTATGAACAGTTTGGGGAGTGTTGGCCTAGTGGTTAGAACAGTGCATTTGTGCTCTGAGAAGGTTGCAAGTAACCGGTTTGATCCCCACAGCCTCCACTCTGGATTCCTGAGCAAAACCCTTAACACACAGTGCTCCCTGGGCGCCGCACAATAGCAGCCCACTGCTCCCCAAGGGGGCAGGTTAAATGCAGAGTGAATTTCCCCATTGTTGAAAAATAAAGGGATTTACATTTTTTTTATGACATTAAAACATTTTGTTGCTACAGATTTGTTATTTGTACAACCATGTGGGAAATATTTAATTCAACGGCACCAGAGATGCTCTACTGACTTTGACTCAGGTAACTGTAGAGGCCATAGAGGGAAGGTGAGCAGAGGTAATCAGATAGGCTGTGCCATTAGTACCATCCTGAGGGGCCGAGAATATGGACCGCCATCACATTTCTGCCTAAATGATTAAATTATACAAGGAAGAATACATTCTATAAGAATCCTGCTGCTGAGATCAACCCTCCTTGGATCATTCAGCATTTATTTTTTGAACAACAAATCCAGATGCCTTTATGCAACTGTTAAAAGAGTGTGTTTGTGTTAAAAGTCAAATAGCTGTTACTAATAAAGTGATTGTTCAGCAGAGATGTCAAGTAAAAAAGTGCAAACACTTCATTACTTTACTTAAGTAGACATTTTGGCTATCTACACTTTACTGGAGTAATTATTAGATTAGATTAGATTCAACTTTATTGTCATTGCACAGGTACAAGGCAACAAAATGCATTTTAGGTCTAACCAGAAGAGCAATAGCAGCAAGTGCAGGATAAATAATGGTTCTATAAATACAGGACATGGGTTCTACTGAATAATTATAGAGATAAATTATTTTACTATTTAACTTTTTACTTCTGCTCCTTATATTTTTTGCAGTTATCTCTACTTTCTGCTCCTTATTTTAAAAATACATTTGTTAGTTTTGTTTCATTTAAGCCCCTTTTTATTATGGCCTGTTGGTATTTGAAGAAAACAAAACAAAAAACAATCAAGATAATTTCTTCTATCCACACAATTAATTTTATGTGGTTGGACTTGGTACTGCATCAACTTGTTTTTCTTTTCCTTTTGTTTTTCAACCTTTTTTATTGCCATTACACTGTCTAAAGTACAGAGGAATGAAATGAACTCTCTGCATTTAACCCATCCCCTTGGGGAGCTGTAGGCTGCCATTGTGCGGCACCTGGGGAGCAGGGTGGGCTTAAAGTAATAGTACACCCAAAACATGATTAGACTTCATTTTCTACTCACCCCCATGCTG